>NC_092704.1:35212415-35512415 GCF_964275005.1 Diadema setosum
GGAACTCAACTTGACCTTGTATTCACCACCACCACGATGCCTACATATATGAAGTACTCTTGCATGTAAGTGCATTGAGAGTTGAGTGTCTGATTGAAAAGACAGGGAGTTTGTGACAGCCTTTCTATCGAATGTCATTTGCAGTTTGTGGTTGGTAAAGGAACTCGTTTCACTGCTTGTCAGAGCACTCCATAACTCTTAACACATTTGGAAATGTGTTTCAGCACATGATAAGAGATAAATTCTTCTCGAGTCTGAATGAAGCCCCTCTCTGTTTGCTGCTGGAAATCTTCTGTTAGAGTTGGAATCATCATGGAGACAGAATTCTATTTGGTGGGAAATTAGACTGGTTTGTCCATCTGTGTACAAATAGAAGCTTTCCCTTGAAGAACACTTTAAAGGTTTCCTAATGACATCTACTAACATCAACTACTAACATCTTCCAATGACAATTCATACTTTGTATTATGTGTTTCAGATGACATGACCATGCTGATATATTGAGAGTAACTTTAATAATAAAAATCAAGTTTTATTTTTCTTTCCCTACAGCAGCAATAAGATGCAGAACATGCAATACTGAAATAATTTGTAGAATTCCGAAGGAAGGATATTTGTATGAGAGCATCACTTTGAAATGCACATTCTGAGAGAATGTTACTGCCACTTGAAAAATGATTTTTTTTTTCCTCATCCACTGTTTTCATGTTTGTTTTTATTTTTCTTCTTCTCTTTTGGGGCATATATCCTAATTCTGTGGGATAAAGAACTGGCAAAAAATGAGGTTCAATATCAGAAAAACCCTGTTGTCTGGCTTGGAACATATCTCCTCCATCAAAAGGAGTCTATTGAGTTGACACTACAACAATACATAAGCAAAGGGTAACGGTTCTTCTAGCTGGTACACTATGGCAGTCTTTCAGCAGGATTTGGGATGGTGATATACCATGCACTCACACCCCCTAGCTCAAGGCACGGCAGTAGAGAAAGACGGGAGTGTACGATTACAAGGAACAGTTTTTGGCAATAGGTTCCTCAACAGTACACACAGAATCCTGACATCTCAACACTTGCATTCAATGATTGATGCAGGGTATCCGTAGAGTTGTCATAGCAACAAACACCTAACAATAAACTCCTGTGTGGCTTGTCAAGGTACAGAGACAGTGAAGCGAACAGCATGCTCTTACACAAATTTTTCTTGGTTGGAACTATGGGAACCCATTCAAATAGTTATTTACAGTCTTCAAATGTTCACCAGAGATCATTGAGATTGTGAAAAAGAAAACAAACCCTCAAGCACAAAGTTACTCACAAATACAATCAGTAAAATCACAGGAACACAGAGCATTTTTGTCAGTAAAATCAAACAAGTTGTCTTGTGCGATGTCCTGCATGATAAGATCCCATTCAACAACCTGCTTGGTTCTAGGAACATTATGGATCAGAAGGGTAAAAGAAATATTTATATTTCTATAAAGTATTATTTTTGCTATAAGTTATTTCATTCCACAGAAATGAACATAATGACCAAAGCAGGGATGCCAAGTTCAAAAAATTTTTATGAGTGAGATTTTCATGACTCGGCATCGTTCGGCATCTCGGCGCGCGAATATGCGCGCAAGCGAGGATGTAGGAAGGGTTTTTCCCCCTGTGGCCTCCCACGGTAGGGAGCTTTTTCAGTTTTTAGCTCTTAATGGTGCGATCAGGTGCATACTTAAGTGACCAATTTTTACTTATTTTGAAAGACGTAAGGGAAATATACCTTCAATTGCAACTATCACTTTAATCTTTTGAGCTATGCTCCTTATTATAGGCCCAAGTTGCAGACTTCGCCCAATGCGTGAGAAAAATGGGTGCCATGCGTGAGATCGTGAGACAGACCCTAAATGCTTGAGTCTCACGCAGAATGCGTGAGACTTGGTAGCTCTGCCAAGGTGATATAGAAGTGGCAGATATATTGAAGCTTAAATGAAACCAGGTAAATGCTATGAAGTACAGATCATCTGAGCACACTTGCAACATCTTATGACATCCAATGTGTGTTCTGAATTATTTATTCCAGTCATGTGACCCTATCAAACCACAAGTATCTCAAATATTCTTTGTGACAGTTTTCTAAAGACAGTTTCCTCATACCTTTTCTCACAGAAGAAGAAAGCAGAATCAATCCAAAGACATCATGAATTTTATCAAATTCTTTGTATTAAACAGGAGTATTAAAATCACCAGCATTGCTCACTCAGGAACATAAAGATTATTGCTGTGTATTTTTGGTGTTGCTGATTTGACCTTACATGAACTTTCAGCAGACAGGCTTCTATTGTTAGCTGAAAGTAAGCATCATGCACACATGAATAAATGTTTTTGAGTTGTTTGTGTATTCATAAGCATCATCATGGTCAAAGTACTCTGACAAAAGTACCAAACTTGGTTTTAGTATAAAACTACCACTTCTATCTGCCTCCTGTCACCTGTATAGAGCGACCATCTTTACACAAGAGCATGTGTGTTCTGTTCCCTTTGGGATGCTTCCTATCAAACTAGCAGGTTGCAAACTTTTCATTCATCTTATCTTGAGTGATGTGTTCCTAGCTATTAAAAAAAAAAATGATAACCTTCGACAGGTTCACCACTAATAGTACCAGACATGTGGACACAAAAGTACTAATCACTCTGGAAATATTGCAGCAACAAAATATATGTTAATCCAGTAAATGCTATAAAGTTGAAACACAGATTATGAATGATGAACAAGACATAATAGGCCTTGGAAATCATACTACCATCTCACTCACCTTCCATATTTCTGTTTGTAGTGTTACCATTAATCACAGGTGAAAGAGGAAACAATGAATCCAGAGTACCACCTCAAGGGTAAACAAAATTGGCTCCACATTCAAGTGGTTCACTCTCCACTGGGGTTACTCCTCTTCAGTCACACGGTGAAGTGCAGAAAATCAGGCCAAGCAAGTTTGTGGTAAGAATTCTCTAAATACTGACAAGCATGCACAGCATGAGTGTAGAAACACTTTCAGGCAAACATACACAGAAGAAGTTTGCATACGTTGTCTTGCTTTCCTCCACAAAATGGCAGTCTTCAGGGAAAGAGATTGTTAGATGGCTGATCATATGATGAGCATTCCTCCAGTTCAATGTTTCTTTACCTATTGTAGTCTAGTCTGCTCTCCCTCCCTGTAGCTCATCACAGTCAGAGTTTGTTGTCAGGCAGGAGCTGACTATACACAGGGAAGCATTTGTCACCAATACTTTGAACATGCCAAAAGACCAGCAGGGTCGTCCCGACGAAAGAGGGGGAGGGAGAGACTGAGGGGGGAAAAAGTGGCTTCTACCGTTGTCAAGTGCAAACTGCAGGTGCGATCTCACCAGCTCTGCTCATGCAGAAATGCAAGTTCAGAGAGCGCAAGAGAACAGAAGTTTGTCAAGGCCAAAGTGTCTCTACGCTCGTTTGGAGTTTTGGGGTAGGGGTGGGAGAGCTCTGCAGAATAACACGACTCTGATCAGAGGTGACAAATGAACTGGCAGGCTACTGTATGCTTCTCTTCAAAGCCTGGTCCTAGCATAGCGTGAATACGTATTTTCCCCTTGGCTTCTATGATCCCAGGCCAATGTGCCTGCAGAAAGCAATAGATCAAACTCAATGAGGATCAGGCCAGGTGATGTCATCCAGTTGACAAAAAGAGAAGATGGCTTTTCTGTGCCAATAAAAAACAAACCAAAAACCAAAAACTAGGTCTGGACAGAGAGGCACGACGAAGGAAAAATGTAATATCCACTGACTCAAGCTGAGATTGTTGTGGGTTGAGACGACAAAATCTCAAATATGAAATAGTTTCGTGTCATCACATTTTCATCAATTTTTCACTCCTGGCCATTCATCCATGCATCCATTGTGAAGCGTCGAACAATTTTCTCAGGCGATTGTGACAGTTACAATATGGTTTGATAAAAAAAAAAGATATTCTGCTGCAGATGCTCATAAAACAACAACTGATGAACAAAGGTCACAGTAGTCACAATATGTCATCAAATGGATTATTTTTAGCGTTATGAGCAAATTTCTGTTGGAAGTTTGACAGATATCACTTTGGGATGTGGCATAATCCAGTGATTCCAAAGTAAAGAAGCTCCTAGCACTGAATTATCAGCTAATAAATCCAATAAGTTCTGATGAATGTAGGCAGGAAATCCCAAATAGTTGTATTACCCTTCTGTCGACAGAGACTCCACTGCAACCACGGTCACAAGTATGGATTCAAAATCAATGCGGGAGAGCTTGTGAGCTAGATATCACATTCTGTTTTGATGACCAGGAAGGCTTAACAGGTAGCATCCTCCCCCGCCGACTAGGAGGTCATTGTACGAATCGTCTACAGATGGACAGCCAATCAAAGATCGTGTGACATAGAAGTTCCCTGACCCTGTCACTGATTGGACAAGACAGGAAACAAGTTCGTAAAGCTGGAAGTCCAATCCTTAGCATGTATCAAGATAAGGATGCCACTGTTTTCTATCAGACATAAAGTTGACACTTGTGCCCCATCTTCCAGACACCATAGAATGCCCTCCTCACCTAATGTTAATCTGTTTGTCAGTCATATCATTAGCTGCAGACATACTGTATATACTATCCCAGGTACCAAGTATGTCATCAGAGTGTTTGCTGTCAGTCTGGAATTTGACAATGGAAGTATAAACATTACCATCATCTGGAAGCAAAATGGCAGAAAAGATTCAATTCTCACAAGCTAAATGAAATCAGATTTAGAGAATCTGTGATGAATACCCGTATTCCATGGCAATAATTAGAGCATCGTAAACAATCTGTTTCCCCGGAGTAGCTCAAATTTCCTTTTCATGGATACTTTCTACATTCTCCAATATACAGCTTGTATGAACACTTCATACATATTCATGAGATGTCTTGAAAAGGAAAACCACTTCTTTCAGGAACTGCTGAGACAAGATGCACATTGAATGTCCACTCCTGATTATTGATGGGTCAATCTGGTCAGTGGGATTAATGTCAATCCTCTCCTGGATGTCACTCTCCACAGCACACCTTGGAAGATGACTGGAGGTCAGTTTCCAAGCTAAGTTCTGTCCAACTGGAGTTCAGGCATACTAGAGTGGTAGTCAATCTTTCTGGAACATATATGCAGGGATGCAGGCAATCCTGAGTAGAATGGAGAGCAGCTAAACTTGAGAATGAACTCAACACCAGAGCCCATGTGGCAGGCTAAACAATTTCTCCTCTTTTATACTACCCTCACATTTCCTCTCTAGCCAAGCAAACGTTAGTCAGAGTCCGTCATGGGAAGAGAAACAACGACAACACAAAAAGAAGGCGAGCTCAAACACTCCTTTTCTTCGATTTCTACGTTCCTTCACGGTGGTTTGCCCAATACACACTCACTCACACCCAGGCCAGACAAGTGTATTTGCAAGGAACAAAGAAGGTGTAATTGTAAAGGTTTTTAGAGCTTGTAAAATGGGGGGGGGGGGAGCTTTTGTCACCCCCTTTTTTCCATACCCCTAGTGATGACAATAGGGGCAGGGCAGGGAACATGCCCTCTTTTTGTTAAATGATCGCTGATCATTAAGTAAACAGAGTATTAGCCTCACTCTAGCAATGAACCATACAACGTACTTGGACGATGTTCCAGTGCCAAATACAGACAGGATTTGGATTGTTCACATTAAGTTCATTATTAATTCTCAATCCCATACTTTCTAATGGAATCTGGCTTGCATTCACTCTCATGATAATGTGGGAAGAAAAGTGTTGTAATCTCTTATAAAGTACATCAAGATATAAAGACGAGAACAGACACTCATCCTGGCTTCACACTTTGGTATCATTATTAACATGATCACCTCTCAATCAACTATCTTTCACAATCACAAAATAAAAGTGCAGGCAGCTGTAAAGACTATGTATAGAAAATGAATAGAAGGGAATACAGGTCAGACTATCATCGATGAGAGTATAAGTGTCCTGTGATGACATCTTGTACAGATCTGATCAGTGGTCTAGAAAAGGAATGAAAAACTAATATTTATTGTAAAATCTAATTATTTCTATTTCAGTGCATGCATTTTCAGAGAATCTTTGCAAGTTAGAATTAGGCAATGGGAGATTTATTTTATTGTGACAAAGATTATTTATAAACAGGCAAGAACATCCCTAAGGAATCCTCTCCTCCTCTCCATAACAATCTGTCAAGGGGTCTTGAGCAGTCTGTGAGCTGTAGACTAGCCATCTTGCATTACACAATATATCTTACCAAAGCCTGTAGCATGGCTCGATATCAAACTCCCTCCACCTCAATGATCTGTACGTTCTCATTCTGAACTCATTTTCTTGTTAACCTGTTTTCAAGCTGCCATCCCATTCTGAGGAACAAAACAAAGCAGACATATTGCACAGAAATGAAAACAGCTTATTGAAGAAGTAAAAAATATGGTGCGTTACAGCTGTCTTTGTCCTAGGTCAAAACATCTCCCCAAATTCATCTTTACTCACAATAGGGGGAAAACTCTTCCCCACAATAGGACAAGGACATGCAGTTTTATTGTTATTCAGAGCAGCATTGAAATGCTCATCCCCACTCTCTTTACCCCTTACCCCAAAGAGGAGCTAGTCTGCAAACATCACTCCAGCTCCGTCCGATGTCTGAGAAGTGATTACTTTGTGCGTGAGTTCACCCTGCCCCAATCCACTTACCCCAATAACCACCATTATTACAGGGAGCATCAACAAAAGCCATACAAAATCTGGAGGACAGTAATTGCCTTGGCAATTTTCATACCCCTAAGGGTCGGTCGTCGTTGGGCCTAGATGGTTCTAAGCTTTGTCCCCATTCCCAGGCATCATGACCAACGTGATGCATCGTTATCAGCCACGTGCTCCTGATGACAAGTTTTTTGTTGGTAACTAGCCCAGGAATGTTAGCTATGATTTCAGATCTTAATATGTGTGAATAACTGGTTGGCTTAGTAAAGCACTGATTACAAAAACCCAAAATGGGTGAAAGAAAGCGTACATTAAGTCAATCTATAAAATTTATGACTGACAGAATATAGCAGTCTATTGAAGGCCTTTGGTGCCATAAAAAAAGGCTACTTCATCACCAAAAATAATTACTCTTACAGTCATGATGCCAGCACATGTTCACCAAATCTAGGAGATAATTACAACAAGTCATAGGTGTTAAAAGGTCAGGATTCTGGATAAAATCTTGTACTACTAGTGTACTCAATCGGCCAAAATTATGCCAAAAAGTAAAGAGCTTTTGATTAATGTTTAAAATCAGATTACACATACAATATAACTCGTCGCAAAAAAAAGAAAAAAAAAACGGATTTCATTTATTCCTTAAAGACTGTAATGCGTATAATATAAATGTGTTTAGCTCTATAGAGTTAAATTCAATGAGGACCAAAAGAGATAGAAAATGCCTCGATACACGTACCTTATAAAAAAAAAGTCAGGGATAGGGATAAAAGGGTGTTGTTTGTTCCTTCTTCCTTTATCTCAGTCCTAAAAATTATGTTTGATTTTGATTTTAGACTAGGAGACTTCCTGCCTCACCCACAAAATATTTCACAAGTCTAGTCTCCACATCAGACTTTTAATGCATTCCTTTTAACAGTTTTGATTTAAACTTGTCATATCTGTTCTTACAAATTGATTTGGCAAACATGTTAACTTCAGAACAAAGAGACGCTGCACAAATATTGATTAGAAAGCAGAACGACCACATCAATTCAGTGAATTCTGTCTGTATCTGAGGTGAGGATAATGGGGGGGGGGGGGGGGGGTGGTGGGGTATTCAGCTACTGTCCCATACATGTGATCAGTATCTCTCATTGTCATGAAATATGTCAAAATAGAAAATACCCCCTCCCATACCAGACGTTCACGAGAAACAGACATTCTTCTCAATCTAGCTTCATAGGAATTTTGATTTGATAAGGGAAAATTTTGACACCGACCTACATCAGCTTTGACTTATGATGATAAAGTAGAACTTCTGGGAGACAAGATTTCTAGTCATGATCATTATCTCCTTGTTAATATTCTAGAATGAAAAGTCTGAATGCTACAAATGAAAAAAAAATGAATTTGACAAACTTTGGAACCCTTTGTTGTACATGATCTACAATCATCAAATACACGTACATTTTTAAGAAATAATCATCACTGCCACTTTCAATTTCTTAGACTTTATTTGTGGTACATTCACATTTGCAAACAACTCACTAGAAAAGTAAACCAAACAAACGTGGTTTTGATTTTATGCCATTTATTTTTGCAGGAAAAAAAAAATCTATATCATTTCACTTGGCAGAAAACATTTTTGTTTTCCTGACCATACCTATATGCCCTCCTTGGTGGTGAGGTATATAACAGGGATAGGATATAAACCAGGTTTTTAAAAAAATCTACAGAACTAGCCAATTTTACATCTCATGCTTGTTTGCCTCATGTTGGGAGATTTATGGGAAAAAAATCCTAGGAGGATCCTTTATTATAGGCTTTCATGCAGCCAACTACACTGATAGCTAAAATGTCAGAAAAAGCTGGGTTTTTTTTTTCTGCCTGTATACATTTCCTTTTCATATGTAATTCAAGTTAATGCAATGAAGTAAATATGATTTTGATAACATCAACTTTTGCCAGTTGCAAAATAATTGAGCATTTGATATTAGTCAATCATTATTCACATAATATTCATATTGAAATAGGAAATAACAGATGATCAGCTGGAACAGGTTGATCATTGCCCTTAAAAGACTGTAAACATGTTAGATTCAACATGAAGTGCCCTTATTTGTCTTTCTCAGTGCAGTAAGGTATCAAGTCACGCTGTGAGAGTCATGTTGACATAAAGACTCATGTGGTTGAGAATGCTAACTCTTTATCAATGATTGCCCCCATTCCACAAACAGCCCATCTCTTTCTCTCTCTCTCTTTCTCTATCTTTTTATGTCTGTCTTTGCTGCCAAAGCATTCTCCAATAACTTTAAAGGGATGGTATAGCATTGATTGAGGTGAGAATTTAGCATTTAACTTTTCGTGAGATATTTAGAAACCATTTTCTGAAATGTGAAGAAGTCCGCAATTCTAAGAGGAATTCAAAGTTTATTTGATAAAAATTGGTTTTGAAACGGCTGAGATATACAAAACAAAGTAAAACAAATCAATCCTAATAATAGGCGGGTCCCACCTTCTATTAGGATTGCTTTGTTTTGGACATCTTAGTCTTTTCAAAACCTATTCTCATAAGATAAACTCTGAATTACTTTTTGCATTATATCATCTTTCATATTTCAAAAGAGGCTTCTCATTATCTAAAAAAATCATCGACAAAAAAACGTTGGAAACCTCAAACCCCACCTCAATCAAAACTGTACCATCCCTTTCAGATATTTTTTTCAGGTAGGAAGCTGATATTCAGCTGACAAATGAATGTATAATTCTGTGTCATTTACTTGAGATATATAATATTTTAAAAGATACCTAAACTTATTCTTAGATATTTTCATGGTAATTTTCCATGTATTCTTGATTATGTGGAGTGACAAAATCAGAAAGACCACATAGACACTTCATGAATACAACCTTTTCCTTTGAAAGCAATACGAAATGGAATCAGCACATTGATTCTTTGCTTGATTCCACATCTACTCCAAAGTACACACACATATATAACACTTTGACAAGAAAGATCTGATCAATCTAAACTTGAACCATAATACTCTCTCACCTTATCATCTAAGTAAAGAGTGGGTTACCTTTTGACCCAAGCAGTTTTAATTTTCCAATTGTCTATAGATAGCCAAGGTGAAAGAGAGAGAGAAAAAAATAGTGTGCTTGAAACAATAGGCCTCACTCTTGCATGGAGATGCACAATGTTATTCAGACATTACAAAAGATTTGCATAATACTGTTTCACAGTGATGAGACTGAATGAATGTGGCACTCTGGTACACAGGGACAGCCATTGCAAATCTACCACCATACATGTTGACAGGAACATAGATCACAGGGCAGAAAAAAAAAAGTACATAGATATATAAAGTTTGAAGAAAAAAAAAGATCATAAGCTTGAGGGGATAGAGGATCAAAGAAACTTTTTTTTTATATCACAATGATTTTCTGTTTTTAGCGATCACTTACTCCCTTACCGTATTTTTCTTACTGAGTCTTTGTTTCACAAAATTCTCAATCTTATCTCTGTTCTTCTCTTCAATGAAATTCTGCCATGTTCACAAACTGCTTTTTCACCAGATGGCAAGGAGGGCATGGCATTTGGCTAGATTCACCTGACTCTAGTATTTGTTTGGCTAACCGTATCCTGCCTGTAGACAAAAATCCTGAGGCTGATTTTTGGTGACAAGAGACAGGTATGGTTACTAATTCAGGATAATGAGACAATTCTTCTGGTCCATGGTTCTCTTTATGGTGTTGACCTGATTAAGGTCGGCCATTGTTTATCAGGAGCCACTCAGAGAAGTCTAGACTTTCCAGCTTGCTCCCAAAGATTAAATTAGGGCAATATGTCAGTTAGATTGGTAGCTCCATGGTGTGTGTTACCCTTGTAGTCAACTTGATTGATGGGACTCCAGAAATTCTAGTTGTTCTAAAGTTCTTACACTCTGTCTTTCAGTAAGCCATATTGCAATATAGGGTGAGTGCTGCTATGGAATAGAGCAAATTAAGGAGGGGTTGGTACTGTATAAGCCTAATATACTTCATGGGTATATATGACATTTTGTAAATTGATACCTGTAAGACAATTTTGTGAGTGACAAAACTTACAAGTGAGAACCACCCACACTGCTAGAATGGAAACAAGTATTATCCTTTTTCAAAAAAGTCACCAATTTTTCAACTCACAGACAATACAGTACATATGTGAAAGGGGAAGCATTTTTTTGTTTAATTTTTTCATTTCACTTATATTGGTTGACTCGCAGCATTCTTAAATAGACAAACACCACAAACATACCATAAAAAGTATAAGGAAAAGAGGCATCTAGATGAGTTCGAGTATTAGCACCATCTCTGTACCGACTTCAGTAAGATATGAATCCTTCAACTTTTGACCAAAATTCAAAAAAGGGCTATTTTGCAGTTCCATGAAATTTTATCAGAGTAATGCAATGACAGCTTTGTCATAAACTGGCATAATATGGCAGTATCGATAATGATGTAACACTGAAGCTTATATTGCAATCTGTAGGATTAAGATATAGTAATGTATTGACAACATGAACCTGCTACTTTCACAAGTCACAGATTTGGCCCTCAATTCATGGAGCAGTTTTCAACAATTGCAACAATTGCAACACACAATACACACAGTTCCCATGTTGGCAAAAAGGCATCAACCAATTAGCTATGATTATTTCATTTATCACCATGGCAGCCACAATCATCATAACCAACAGGAATGTCCACACTCTAAATGAACTGGGGCCCCAGACACGTAGCCTCTAGTAAAGCATATCAGATGAAATAAACCCATCTGTATTTAATGAAACTAATCGTCTGCATAAACTGTGGCAAGACGGTGTTGAGTAGGAGACAGCATACTTCTAGGATGAGATCACATCTCACTGCTCTCCATCATGACAGCAGGAAGAATAGATTCTACCACTATCCTCATCATACTCATCTTACCCACCCACTCTCCATCTCCTCTCACTGTCATGACAGTTTGCTGTTTTATATATGACAGAGATACTGAGATTCATTCCTTGATTACATATCTACTGTATACGCCAAATATTCCACTTAAGGGTTTTTTTTTTTCTTGCGAATTTCGCGAGTCAGGTGCTATTCACGAAATTAAAGACATGCAAAAATATTGACTCTGATCCCCCATATGAATGTGATGCACACGAATACATTTCCACATTCAGTTCAGTACTCAACAATCAAGAATTTAACCACTCACAAAATCATTGGAAAGTCCTGTTTCCTGAAAATTTAGACTTGCTAAATATATGGCGTATACAGTATTTTGTTTTATTGTTTTCATACATTGTTTGGTTTGCTTGCTTTACTGACTTAATGATGTGTTCTTGTTCTGTTGTAGTTTGTGACCCACTTTATTACACAAGAAGTCAGCATAGGAAAATAGATTTGAAAGGATAGTTAGGTCAAATGATGATGAAAGACAAAAGAAAATACAAAGATGGGTTACAGTGCCATTTCATCCAATCTTTCCATTGATGTCAATAAAAATATTAAATATAAGGTGACAGAATTGTAAAGGTTTCATCAAATTTCAAACCAAAATAAGATAAGATAAACAAATATAAAAATATTATCCTGTATTTTCAACCCAAAAAATACAATAGGGCCTCCAACAGAAATATACAAAAGTTTGCATGAAGGGGGCATAAATTTTGGTGAAGATCAACAGACTAGATGTCCCCCTTCTCTTACTCTGAGGCCTGATGACTGTAGTATATAGGGAATTCTAGGGCGACTATAACTCAATCAGTTGTCATAATTCCAGGTGTTCAGCTGACTTCAAGCAGTCAGCTAGTCTTGTTTCCAGACTACCACAACAGCTCATCCTACCTGTATGTCTGCTACGTTTTCTGTCCAATCAACCTGGCATCCACTCAAAGTTCAGTTTACTTAATCAAATCAAAGTTACTCAAACAGACATGCGCAGGTTTCATTGCAAAACAAAACAAAAACAAAAACAAAACAAAACAAAACAAAACAAAACAAAACAAGAACGTTCAGAAGTTTTTAACATTTCTACAAACCAAGATGGATCACAGGGATAGATCAGATATGATGACATCATATATAACCTCTCAGACGTCATGAGGCCTACTTTGTAACTAATATAAAAATTTTGTGATTTCCATACACAATTATTTCAAAACCCAATCATGTTCTTATTCTGTGCTCAATTTAAATGAAACTTTCAATCTTGTGGTTTAACTTTATGCAATTTATTCAAATTAACTGGAACTAAAGCTTTCCAAGACTAAAACCTGTATAGGTTTCTCTCTCAGGCTCTTGTTTGTTTGCACTCAATATTAACCCATTGAATACCAGTCCTAAGTATACTCGGGCAGGTGTCTATGGGAAATGCGTGCTATAGCAAAATCAGTCCATCCTCAACGGGTTAGAAAGATAATTAGAAAAGATCACAAAAGTGGTGTCCCTGAACACTAGAGGCTTACTCATGACAACCAGTCCGATTCAATTTATCTCATAAGTATCTCACACATCAATGCCATCATTTTCCATCATATTAACGTGAAGGAAATACACTAGGTATAAACTATAATTGGTATATGAATGCATTCATCATGTTTTAATGACAGAATCATTACAGTAACCTTGGGTTTTTATGAGTTGGTTTGGTATTTGTGTGCTGGGGTGTGAGAGCGAGTGTGTGTGTGTGTGTGTGTGTGTGTGTGTGTGTGTTTGTGTGTGTATGGTGACATCTAAACCACCCAGAACACACCAAGTTCACCCAATATGGAGTTGGTAGGGGGACAGGCCAGGGAAAATAAACCCACGCTTGTTGTAGTAGCAACTTGGAGTCACCTCATCAATCGTCCCTGGTCTATGATTAATGTCCTCTACCCTACTACATTCAGCTAGGCATAGCTCTCCACAGGATGTAGCCTTTTGTCAAGGCCCTCTCGCTGTATGGTGAAGAGAGCCCAGCTGAGTGGGGTTGCGCGAGGGCCTTTTGAGATCTGCTTCGCATCCTTTTGTAAGCCCTTTGAATTACCGACTTTTGCTCCCCGATTTCGGGAGCAAAAGTCGGGGTCCAATCAGCGTGTCTGTCTGCTCGAACCCGATTTGAATAGAGCGAATGCACGCCGCTGCCGCAGACCTCACAGAACTCTACACACTCTCACAGAACTCTGCACACAGAGTGTGTAGAGTTCCGTGGCAGACCTCCTCGGGTGGTCAGTAATGCATGTGAACAGGCATGACCACCAAGGCTGAGGATGCGGGGAGCGCGCCATTCCATTGGTTGACCGGAAGCCATTAAAATGAGTATTCAGAAGGGTTCACGTGTCATGAATAATAATGTGTGAAGCAGATCTCAAAAGGCCCTCGCGCTGGCGCGCTCGGCTGGGCTCGCTTCGCTCGCCCATGCAGCGAGAGGGCCTTGACAAAAGGCTACACAGGATGTTGAGAGAGAGGGAAGGAGGGAAGGGGAAGGGGAAAGAACAGAAGTAAGAAAGATGAATCTAGAGAGGAGAACCAACAGGGACAGCGAGATGGAGAAGAAGAGAACCAGGACATAAGATGACAGGCCTGTTCATATTGCCTATGATGTAACTCTTCATCTTTCATATTATGGCTCAGCGTACTAGCATGAAAACAACCTATAGGACACAAGGACACTGAATCAAGTGGTTCCATGGTAATGGTATATCAAACTGATTCTCCTTGATATATCTACACACTCTATAGGCATATCAGTTCTTATCATGTGTCTTTTTCTGCACTTTCTTTTCCCCATTTCAAGGGGCCACATTAAGCCTGCCAAGTAATGCTAACCTCACACCCATTCATGTATTGGTCTGTCAACTGTGATTCTCTGTAACCTATAATGTACAAAATGATGCCAAGCAAAAACTGAATGAGTCACTGTTTTTGACCTTGATCAGAACAAGGTATGCAATGTTGAACAAAGCACTGTTAGTTTTCACAATGTATTCCTCAGACAGACAGGAGACTCAATCTACCAGGGGATCATGGAATACTGACAAATCTTTTAAAGACTTGGATATTTTGCCAAAGCTGCATATCTCCCTGTTTGTCTTGTGGGGCCAGTCAGAGAGTCATATGGGGACAGGAGATGAGATTGCTGGCATACCCTCAGTCCCATGTGTTGTGAATTGTGTGAGTTCATGACCTGAATTACTCACAGCCTAGCACACTTCCCTTCATGCATCAAACAGTTAAATCATGGTTTTTGGAGGGGTGGGGGTGGTTAGATTTGTGGGGAAACTATGTGCCACGTAAATATTTCCTTGAACCTGTTTAGAAGAGAATACAGTTTGAATATGTGAAATGATAAACTGTACTTTAGCATGTGACGACAGTGTGTTAATGAAAGCATCTGGTACTTATGTTATTAAGATTCATCTACCTACATTCTACAAACTATCATGAAAGTATGGCACTACAACCTTGATAGCAATGAACTTTAACATTGTAGTTTGGTCTTTGATATAGTCTCAACAATATCTGCTTGCCAAGTGACAATAGCACAATGAGGTGGCAAAATCATACCACCTTCCTATTCTGTATGTTTATTTAAAATGTCACTAGCACTGCACTTAATTAATGGAAAAAGAAAATTTCCATAGCCATTATATTCAACAAAGGTCTATATATCCAGCATTTACTAATGTTCAAAAGTGTCAATGATACAAGATTGTCTTCAACTTCAAATCTGATCATGTATCTTCTTCTTCTTTTTTTATTTTGTATTTGTTTAAAATGGAAAAATAGAATGAGAAGAGAAATAAAAAGAGCATATAAGTTTAAAATGCACCAAGGTTAATGGTTGGGGGAAGAACTCGGATGTAGTACCTCTCTATTTCATAGCCTAGCTACCCTGCATTGGTTACTGGGTGTATGACACACCTACAACAATCATGTTTCCTAATGCGACTCTCCACACAGCTTCTGATATCCAGAGCAGTGAGTCAAACTCGCTACATAACACCTCTCTTGCCTTCTGTCTTGAAAGATAAGGAGAAATTAACCAGCTGGAGATCAACGCAGAAATATTCCAGGATGAAATCTACATGGGAAATACATACGAATACCATGACACATCTAGAGTACATTCCAATCTCATGCTGATAGCAGAATGCAGGCATGGCCTTCTCTACTACTCACACTGACTGATCTTAGCAGGTGGAAAGAATGAATTCAGAATATTAGACAATAAATGAGCTGGTTAGTACATACAAGGTTGCTTACCCTGGCACAAGCCATGGAACAGACTCCACTTCCAAGATGGCTGTCAAAATTCAAATCTTACAAAACTGTATTTCTTGGAATCCTCTTTCAAAATATCACATAGCAAATAATGGACACTTTGGTGAGCTTCATACATAAGCAAGACAACTCAAAGAAACAGGAAGTTACTTTTCAGCGATAACATTTTTTGATGAAATTGCTTCTGACAAGACCTCATCAACCAAAGATCAATATTTGACAGGAAGAAGATAGAGCTAAGTGCATAATTTGCATAGATACTGGAGCTTGCTATTCGCATGTCTACAAATCATTATCCCCTGTTCCTGCTTCCATATAAAAATGAAAAGTTCCGTATAGACATGCAAACAAAAGGCACAGCACACACAATCATGTCAGTAGGCCACTAGATGAAATCATCTGGCTCTTTTATTTTCGTCATAGAGCAAGCATACTTGGATCACCCGGGAGCAAGGGCAACATCAGTTGCAGCGCTCCTTCCAGGTATATTTATAGACAATTGTGAGGTGCATCCAATAAGTGAGCAAATGGATGTGTGCTTATTCCTTGACAGCAACGATGGAAGGACATATAAATCTTGCCAAATGACTGGGGGGGGGGGGGAACCTTTGCTACTTTGGGTATATGGACTCACTTTCCAGCATGGAATCAATTGTAAACCTGTTTGAATAGAAAAGGGAGGCATTTCATTTGGAGCCGAGAATGGCTGATGTCCATTGGTCCGATGGACTGAGGATATCTGGTGGAAATTGGGGTGGCGCCATTTTTCATGTGAGTGGCTGCTTTTGAAGTCCGCATGCATTTAACGATGGAAGCTTCTTGCTTTTTTCCTTCAGAGATACAGAACTATATATATCACAGATATTTGGTCTTAGCATCAGTCAGGCCTAGTTTCAAATACCACAACCTAATTCTATCATGAGGGAAGCAAGGCCATTTAGGATCAAGTTTCATAGCAGATATATACCAAACATATATTAAATGAGTTGAAAAAAAGAAATACTTGTGCATTAGCCAACAAACCTGTTGGCGATGATTTTTGCATCTTGTGAGTTCAATCTATAATAAAAATCCAAATAATTTGTAACATATATTGATAAAGCAATCAGAATCAACATTTATGTAATTACCAAACAATTTGTATGATTACTCAATTAAAATAAATGAATATCTTTTATATTGTATTCTTTTTTATCCATGTTTTACAGGAGCAAATACAATGGAATAAGACACATGGTCACAGTTTCATTCTTGGTGGCACAAGAAGATAATTATGATGGTGTTTGATGCCAGGAGAATAGAAAGTTGATGTAAAACAACGGGAGAATAAACCTGGGACAAGTGACGGACGAAGAAAGGACTAATAGATGCTGAAAATTTACAGGATTCCACAGCTCATCAGAGGAGCACTAGGTGCTGACCAGTTATAGGGGATTCACGTCTCACCAGCATGGCATCAGACAAGAGTCATGACAGTTGTATCCCCACCACAGGATGTGTGCCTGATCCAACCATACCTCAATCAGTCTAAAGCCATGGCACCCCATCAGGCGAACAAACCATGGGGCCCCCTTCAACTGTCACAACTTTTAGCCCACTTCACACTTACCAAATAGGAGTGGCTTTCATGTGAGTAACCCTGATTGAATACAATGATGTGAACAGTGTTAACAGACATTTAACACAGCATCAGATCCTTTCATACAGCATGTGTTCCTTAGCACCAGTAAAAGGTAACAGTCTGGAGACATAGAATATTTTTCATATCTTTATTTCTTGCTAGATGAGGACATGAAACTCAAAGAGCTGGTCCTTGAGCCTCAAAACAGTTGCACTCATAAGAACTCTGTTTATGGGATACAGTTTAAACCTCAAACTAAGTTTTGACAAAGAGAGATAAGATGCGCTATATCTAATTCAATTCCCACAGTATATAAGATTAATAATTATGGATATCATCAAAGCTCTTATAGATAATTGCTTTTCTAATTCCTGTCTGGCGTATATATCCAACCATAAGTTGAGCATATACTATATTTTAATTCTTGCTTGGGAGTGTTATACAAAGCAATAGCCAAAAAAAAAAAAGAGAATAATGATAATGAACGATACACAAATGCTCAAGAGCATGAAGGTACTAAACAATATTCAATATCAACCTTTTATGGTTAAAAAAAAAAGAAAGAAGCTCACATGTAAACTTGCGCAATACACAGAGCATAGCAGTGTCACTGTTACATAATTTAGTATGTTTCATAGAGAAAAAAAAATGCTGGGCTATGTCAACCAATACTTGTGATTATTTTGGAGGCAACAGAAACAAAATGCATGGCCAATGTCTACTACCAAAGAGAGATGGAAAGTAAAACGAAGATGAATTTGGATTTTAATTCTAAGAATAATATCATTCTAAAGCCTTAAAGCAAAGGCCTGATCTTCACTTCCAAAACTTATTTATTGGTAGCATTAATACTTTTTACTTAAAAATGGCGATTTCCAAACTATATCAGTTCTAATATTGATGTGGTGCATGTATACTTTTAAATGATAGAACATCTGTCAAAGAGAAAAAAACCCAGATGTCCATGGAATGTTACCAATGATCAAACATCAAATAATTTAATGGTTATATCTATCATGGCTGGACGGTATCAGTCAACAGACGATGCTAATAAATCATTCGTCTTAATTGTCACAAGCATGCTAGTGGTGAGCAGAGATGATATTAGGCCATCATACACAGCGTGGTTTGATCTGATCTATTCCTGCTCCTCAAACTCTGAGAGTCTCATCATCATTTCTCTCCTTGATGTATTTACCATAGATGTCGTCTGGACGGTATCCACGTCAGAGATATTGGCCCGTGTTTACACAGTATCATCACTGATATAAAATATGTTGGGTGGTCTCTAACATTCACCTGACACTGCAGCTCTTACTAGATGCTGAAAGAGTGAACACACATCATAGCATGCTGTACATATTCATCATGTATATGTCACATGAGGCATTGAATATGCTCTCCAAAGTCAAATGGTCGATATCCTAAGCAGTATTATGAAATTAGAGGAAAGTCAATAAATCATTTGGCTTATCATTATGACAACTAACAATGACAGAACTCCACTTTTGTAAAAAGTTTTGCTGATAAGAAATGTTGTCTTTGGTCTATGTGCATGCATCTGTTTTGTTCCTCATCATAACAAATAAACTAATTTTGTGTTAAAGTTTGACTCATTTGGTAGCACATAAATGAAAACAGCATAAAGTACAACCTGTTCCCTTGTCTACTACATATATTTCAAATGTTATTCTCTATACCTGTTGACTTCTGTGGCAATACCTCTCTGTCACAGCATACTGGGAGATGTTGAAACTGTGGGAAAGGTATTTGAATAGCTCACAGTAACTTGAATGATCCCTGCTCCTTCCACATCACCAATGAGTGCATAATCACATCCTAGGGCATCACTTGTGAAGATGTGTGTAAATGCAAAGAGGTCATGTTTAGTGAGGCTGAAACTCCCCCGTGACAACCAAGAGTGCTGGCTATCATCTACCTGACTTGACATTAATCATATTGCTCATGTGATCAGAGAAGGCACCTCTTATTTCAGAATCTTACTTGTGTTTCCCTATATGATGACATACTGGTAAGCAAAACTTCTGTATGCTAATACGTAACCTACACGAGGCACACAACTTTCACCTGTTTTCTTTGTTGAACACTCTCAACAAGTCTCACTGCTCACAGGGCGGTGAGTTGGCTCAGTCGGTAGCGCGTCTACCTCACGATCACGCGGCCCGGGTTCGAACCCGAGTCTGGACTGAGCAATGTTGTGTGTAAACATACCGTCCCCTCTAGCAAGAGGCGAAACACTCTGTCCCTCGGATAGGACATAAAATAGAGGTCCCGTGTATGAGAGAGTCACAGCTCATGCACGTAAAAGATCCCGCTTCATTCATTCATCGCAAAGTGCAGGGTGTCTAACCCGGTGAAGTGGTCCCACCCCACATCCAAATGGACCCCATGGAAGACCAGCTTAGTGTAGCTGAATATGGGCTATCCAGCCATCTTCACAGATGGAAAATGAACAACAACAACAACTGCTCATACGCAAACACAGGGGTCCCTACGAAGGCACCGAAAGACTCACATGCATGAACACAAGGCAAACTTATCCTTGAACTCTCAAGGAAAATGTTTCTTCTGGTAAGTACCATTAGATATCTGAATGCTCCCCCCTCCCCCCCCCCCCCCCCAAAAAAAAAAAAAATGATAAAAATAGAATTCCCCCCCCCCAAAAAAAAAAAAAAAAATAATGATAATAATAATAATAATAATAATAAACAAAATCAAGGATTGAAGATTTTTCTCCTGAGGTCTACAGACTGTAGTTTGTTATTGTGACAGTTCTTCTATGGCACTGATTTGTTTGAACAGTAGTTCATAATTTTGTGTTACATCAGAATAAGCTGTCTCCATGGCAACATGGATGCTATCCATTGATGAGGATTTGCAGTTGCATATAGCGCACATGATGAATAATGCCTGTGGGCTGCATGGGAAAAATATAGTCACGATGAGAAGTTGTGACTGTCAGCTAATCAGCCCAAACAGCACACTGTGGAGTCAGCAGATGGGACAGTTTACATTCAAATGTAAATGTGTCATATTAAAATATACACCAGGATGATTGATGGTTCTAGATATTTCTCAGATGATAATCGTCTGTAGTGACAAACACAGGAAAATATCTCCTCTCTGGGATTCCTGCCAAGACGATGTCATCTTGACATTGAACACGCAGTCATACTGTTAGACCAAAAGCTATTTCATGAACCCCTGAAAAATGCAATATTCAACGTGTACAAAGGCTGGTTGTAGAATACATCATGGAAACAGGAGAGTAAGCAGGTAATGAAATTTGTTACAAACATATTTAGAGTATTGATGTGATAAACACTTGGCACAAATCAAGAACAAAAAAAAAAAGGTCAGGATGACATGGACAACTAAGAAAAGACAAGGAAAAAAGAAAGATGAAGCAAAAGAAGAGAATATGAGAGATAATTGCAAATGTAAGAATACAGTGAGGAGGGAAGAAGAAAATAAGATGATTGAGAAGAACAGACGGAAAAAGAAAACTTGATAAAAAAGTAAGAAAAAAAGAAAGGCAGGATGTCTTGTCATGCAACTAACCCACATAAAATAAATCTGGTAAAGTGTTGCTTTGAACTCACAGCACCTGGAATTCAGACTCATCTGATGTTTTTACTATAACTGGTCTGACCAATGACAGTTTAATGTCTTATCAGGCTGTTGTACAGAGAATACTGGAGGGTCAGGGACAGAGAAAGTGAATTTCTTCCTTTTTTTCCTGAGTGTAGGTTTGTCATCCACACCCTTGTTATCACACCTCTTCCTTCTTCCGAAAGTCCAGCTTAGGTCAAGTGCTGTGGCTTAACATCCACTCTTTCAAACTCGTTAGCCAAGCTCCTTGCTGAAAGACAGGGACAACTCGGTAGGAATCCACAAATGAAAGATACTTTCTATCCTATTTTCTATTCCTTTCTTTTCCTGGCATCTACAGAGTGGATTTTCCGCCATCATCAACAAACACTGGTAAAAGCCACAAAGTCTGTATCAACTTGTCTAATGAATTTCACTTCTTTTGATATATGCAAAGAATAAGGACAGGCCTCAGTGTTCAGTGTGCTTTCCAGATCTGACATTTGCGCATTTCTAAATCAAAAGTGATTTCTATTTTTAATCATTTGCAATACACGACTGGACAAATGTTGTAGCCATGGATACCACTCAATAAAGGATAAATAATTAAGCATGTGAATTGTTTTTCACAGACTGTTTTTAAATCACTGAGCTCTGTCCTATACTACTTTAGAAATGAATATTTCAGTGCATTTGTTTTTGTTTTGTTTTTTTTTTGTGCTGGGCCAGGTAAGATCAACATTATGTGAAAACTAAATCACGGGGGGGGGGGGGGGGGGGGGAAATGCATTTACCTGTTTCTGTACAGCAAGATGAAATGTACCTCAGCAGCAGAGAGAAAGCCACTCAGCTGTGCTATGTAATAATCCAAAGGGATGAGGTGTGGTGAAATTGTCCTCGAGAAATGGAGGTAGATAGATTATTCTCCCAGCTGTATATTCAGTATAGCTACTCGTAGTGTATCAAGAGTCAGTTATCCATTTGCTTGGGTAGTCCAATATTGGGTTCTTCTAAGGAAAAAGATCAGTCTTTAGAGGTGGTCTTCATTCCCCTTCACACACTCCTCCTCTACCAGATGAGGTGAATTTCTCCACCTTTTTCTTGAAAACTATGAGCTGACTCGTGAAAGGTAACAGCTCTAATATGACTGCTGGATACAAATTTCCTCTCAGTACAATGTGTGGACTGACGCCTCGTTTGATAGCTCTGCCTGTTGCCAAATGCCTACTGACGAGGCTCATATGTCGATGCAAATTACAACAAAAAGGGTAGAATTAATGAGCTGTCACTATCCCCGCGTTCACATTGGTCCCCGCGACGCGGGGAAAGTCCCGAGCTGTGGGACTTTCTCCTCCAAAACCATAATGTGAACGCTCGCTGGGACTTGTCCCCTCGTCCCCGCGAAGCAAGTCGGGTACGGGGACAAGATTTGGAGGGGAGAGTGACCTTGGGGCGCAATTGATAGCGTCCAGCTGTGGTCATCAAATGAGCGCATGCGCTATTGCTGGATTCAAGTGGCAGAGCTCGCTCCAAGCCCCAAAATGCCCCCACAGCTCGGGGACAGATGAGATACCAATGTGAACGGTCAGTCGTAAAAAAGATAAGATCTCTTGTGGCTGTCCCCGCGTCGCGGGGACCAATGTGAACGCGGGGAGAACTGGATTTGAAAGTTGGAAGTAGGAGGGGGAAATCTGAAAAAAAAAAGAGTTCGTAGGATTTGAGTGACGAAAGTATGCATTATTACTTAAACAGCTGGAGATCTTTCCCCATTTTCTCACAGCGTGGGGGATATAAATATGGAATAAACACAGCTGTTTGTCTGGGCGTTGAGTGTAGGAGTTCTACATATGGCACCCACACTGCTGCTTACACAAATTTTCAATGAATGGTATTGTGGTGGGGGAAATAGTAATTTGTATCTTTCATGTCAGAAGTCCCATCATTTGTTCATTATTTGGCATGTTTGAATGCAACTTCCTAACCAGATGTGAAATATTGGCATGCAGTTCTAGGTCTGTTGACTAACTGATGCCTGTGTAAATTGAGGAATGACTGTGGAAGGAGGGGATGAATGATATGGTGGTAAGTTGAAATATCCTGGTTACAGATTATTGATGTTAAATTTCCATCGAAGGCGACAAACTACCATTCAAAGTAAGATCCAGTGTACACTCACTTCTAAATTTGGGTGGCTGTAACAGGTATGTATTCTGTCTAATGTTGGAATATAATAATTGCTTTGTGGAATATGAAATGCCTACTCATGTATAAGGTGGCCTTTGGTAAACAGAGAAAATCCAACAAACAGAAAGGCAGAGATCTATGTTTCATAAAAATTGGCGGTCCGTGGACTACAGTAATTTAGTTAACTTTGCCCAATGCCTGGCAGCCCTGTCAGGCACATCCAGTGTTTAAGTATTTTTGTGTTATTGTATCGATTGATTAATTTGAGTTTTGTAATTGATTTTGTATTGTATATTTTATGCCAAATAAAATAATAATAATAATAATAATAATAATAATAAATTGGACTTAAAGTAAGATATTACATGAATGTAACATTTCTAAGGTTCTAGATATTAGATAACTGTGTGCAGGTTAATATGAGATTTGTGGGCAATCAACCAACTGTCTCATCTATTTTGCATATTGGCACATGGTTGAAACAGATATCACTAAACCATGAAAACTTGTAACTCTGATGTTCAACATCTTCACCAGTAATGTCCCATATTTTCATGATGCATCTACCATTCTCTGTTTGATTTTATTGCATTTCATAATGGCAACTGGAACAGAGAATGGAATTTTCACTTCAAAGGAGAATGTTCATCTAATGCCAACTAGAATTGACATCTTATGAACTTTGAAAGACTTTGTATGATTACTAGTCTTCTATGACATGATATAAAAGGGACATACCTTCTGCACTTCTTGCCATCTCTTTGAACTTTAAACAACTGAGATAAGGAGGGCATTCCATCATCAACTCACTTGATTTGAGATATATGCAATAGTGACACAGGACTTTTATCTTACTTACACTTGTGTTGCCATATCAGTTGTTATCTGAACTAAGAGCTAATACAATATACATCTATAGATTTGAGTTATCAAAGCTGGACAGCAGAGAAAAGTATATAATCATTAGCCGGGTTCACACGTACACCAATTAGCGGGATACATATCTCGAGATTTGCATCGCGATCGTCATCCCGAGTTTTTTGCACGTGTGGACAGAAAAAACCCGAAAAATAGCGGGATAAGCATCGCGATGCTAATCCCAAGAAATCTTGCGCTGGTTCGTCAATTAGTGGGATAATTGGCCCCGCGCTGGTACGTGTGAACGGTCGGGATTAGAATCTCGAGTTTTTACATCCCATCATGCAATGCGCACATCACAACAGCGAGGCCTCTGCGAAGAGGTCCTTCACCTCTTTGGAGCACAATAACAACAGCGCGCGAACCACACCACTGACGCGTAAAAGACAATGGACAAAGGTATAGTGCGCGCAGGCAGTGATAGAGAAGGGCGCTGTGTGACCCAGTCTGCAGGCTTTGCTGTTATCTCTATCGGCAATTAGCGGGATAATTCGGTACGTGTGGACGCTTGCCAAATTAGCGGGATGGCGATCGCGATCGGTATCCCGCTAATTTGGTACGTGTGGACGCTCGCAAAAAAACTCGGGATGTGCATCGCGATCGTCATCCCGCTATTTTGTACGTGTGAACCCGGCTAATAATGGAGCAGAATACATTATCTCTCTACTCCAGCATTCTAGTTTCATATCTCTGGTGTCTTGAGAGTGTCAATACCAATGACCTTTGAATAAGTATGTGACCCATAATGATGGAAAACTGATATAGTCTACAAATATCACTATCTGAATTTTTAAATTAATAATCTTCTTTTTAAGGTTGCAACATCTAGGCTCTACACAACTTATCTCTAATTAGTCCCACTCTGTTTACATACCCTACAACAAAGCAGTATGAGAGGCACACCAGCTACGCACACACAGTTTGGGTAAAAATCGGTTGAGATGTAGCCATCAGGCTGCTGGGCAAGAAAGGAAGTACACTATACTGGCAAAAACAGAACCGTTGAACAAGGTGCACACATAATGTGCCGTCACTTTGTTTGAGAGGTATTGGTGATTCTACTGAGTTTAAAGTTTCAAAGTGAATGTGTGTCCAAGCTAAAACCAGTTGGTTTGAGATGACCACCAAGTCTATTACTTGACTGAGAAATGAATGCTTTATCTATGGTAGCTGTTTTCAAGGATGAACAAAGCTTAAGGCTGAAATAAAACAAGTAATAAATAGTATACATCTGGTAAAGAGGAACAGATATAGTGTAATTGCAGACTAAATTACTGGTTCTTCTTTTAAAAATACTGTTCCACCAGTATTAGCAGAGACTCCAACCCCAAGCACCTTCTGATCTGGAGATTCTCCTGCCTGAAACCCCTAGCAAACGGGAGACTCCAACTTGATGTGCGCAAGGCGCACATCACGTGAAGTTTCTTGCTGCCGGGGTCCAGGGCCCGCTTAAGGGCCGTGGAAGCTCTAGGGTTCTAGATCCTCTCTCGTGCTATCTAAGGCTTATTTTTCAACACATGATGACACTAAGTAAGAAATCATTTCAAGCAGGAGACACAGAGCCAGGGTGGGAGAAATTAAATCTCAAGCGGGAGAACAGGAGATTTTGCAAAAATGGGCTTTCGGCAGGAGATCTCCCATCGAAAGTGGGTGAGTTGGAGTCTCTGCATAAGTGGTTCCCAGGACAAGGAAAATGGTAGGAGGTGTCATCCAAGGACCACTGTTGCCGTGGGATTATCAGGCTGTGTGCCTCCTTCACAATGATTCATATTTGATGAGAATCCTAGTTGTTCAACAGTCACATGGAAAACAGTTTTTGCCCATACTTTTTTATATGTCCAGTAAAATATGTTTACCTGAGCAGCATTATGAACTTAGAATATAAGTACAATTAACTTTTTAAAGTAGTTCATTGACTCATCGTTCACATGGGAATATATTTAAAAAGATGCATCATTGCCATTTTTGACAATTAACATTAATCTGCAAATTAATTACATTAGAAATTTCACTCTCTTATTAAAAGACAGAAAGAAAAACAGATTTGGTGTGATATTAGCTTCACCTGGATATGAATGAGGAATGATTTTTACATGTATCTAGTACAGTATATTGACAGATCACCAAATTACAAAAACAAGAGTCCCTACAAATTGATTTCTGCATCACAGGTTCAGATATATTATATGGGATGCCATCAAATTTGATCTTTGAGTTGATTTGTGTGTAACAGTGCTCAGAATTTCACATATTTTCAAAGTGTTATCACAACAGACACACCAGTATCAACAGAATGCAGCAACAATGGGATAGTATGTAAAGTGATCTCAGAAATGTTATGTTTATTTGCAACAAGGGTGGTAGGTATCAGTGACATTAGAAACATAATTTGACACCCAGGATTTTTTTTTGGGGGGGGGGGGGTTATGGTGGAAGTGATGAAATTCCCCTTTTTAGTTGATAACAGACTCCAAGGGGACCATTACATTAACCTTTGAAATTAAATAGGATGAATGAAAAGAGCTGCCGGCATTGAAGGAGGAAAGAAGCTAGAAATTCCTGCATGGATGTTTAGATTGTACCTAAGGAGAGTCAGAACCACGATGTATGTACATTGTTGGCTGGTCAATAGCCCCGGGCCATGCGTGGTGTGCAGTGACGGCTTCCATGGATTAATGTCACACATGACGGAAGGCGTGAGATTTCATAGACACCCAGGACGAAGGGAATCGGCCACTTGATGTCAAAATAGCTCCACACTCTCCTCAAGCCTACAATGTTTTACATTTGAGCTAGACCACTAGTCCAGAAATAAATCTAGAGATGAGATATAGGTTATAATTCTCTCAAATATAGCTCTTCCTTCAAATATTGCAGAGAAATTTCAAAGTATCTTTTTGAACCAGAAGTCCTTATCATTAAGTAAAGTTACATTCCAATAAATGAATTCAGCACATAACAGCAAGTTTAAAATGACATTGATAAATGCTGCAATGAATACAAGTTTGTACATGAAAGTATTGTAAGCTTCCCTCTTACACCATTCACTATGAATGTATTGTGGCTTTTGTGTATTTACCTGAATTGAAACTAACCTCTGCAGGATGAAAGAAAAAACATATCATCACAGGTCAAACCTGAGTTATCACTTGGTTTAAGACAACCTATTCAAAACATCCCATCTGCCACCCTCTTATGCACTGAATTTTTCAACATCTTCATAAGATATCTCAATTAAACCTACTATCAATTACCTGCATTCATCATCAAAATAATTATACAAGAAAAAAGTGGCCACTTTCCTTCCTTTTTCTTGCATGCTATAGTTTGTTGAAGATGGAAAAGGGTAAAAAAAAAATCATGCATAAATGTAGCAATAGAATATTGGACACAGGAACTAAACACCTAAGTAGGAAAAGGAAAGAGGATGTATTAATTGATATTTCATGTGTTGAAACACCTCTTAAAGAGTGAATAACAAAGTTAAAACTGAGTGAGAGGAGAGACAGTAGGGGGAGGGGGTTACCATGTCATCCATGGAAATGATTAACCCTATCATTACTAAGGCAGGACTATAATGTGCGATAGCAATGGGCATTTATAGGACAGTGGGATTTAGAGAGTTAAGATGCAATATAGATGAGAGCAGGGGGAAGGGAGGTAGTAAGGGGTGGGGTTGTGAGTACGAGTCCCTTGTAAGTACACATGGAGGGAGCTGGGGAGGGGCCCTGTGCCATGAACCCTGTATACATGCCCATAGGGGCTTGAAACTTTATATCGGTCTAAGGAAATGTCTGCATCTTATCTTACGTACGCCATGATGGCAAAGTCTCTCACCCAGCGTTTATATTATCCTCGCTGCATTCCACTTTCCATGGAGTGATGAGAAATGATAGAAGGAGCTGGTAAGACCATCTCAAGAAGAAGTAGCTTGCCTCCAAGTGGGTCAAAATGAATTTGATCGCTGATCTTGGCAAATACAAAGAAAACAGCTTCCAGCAGTGACCTGTAAAACCATTCCTCTGCCTTCTGTGCACTGTTTGGGTGTGAAACTCAGGTCTGACTTCCATGTTCACCCTTTTAAGTGGCACACTTTTACAATCTAAAAGCAAGTTAAAATGTTAGCATACGTTAATCAGGGCACATTGTCATATAGCTAAAGGAACTTTCTGAGGGGATTTGTGCATTTTAGTATGGTAACTAAGAAAATGCCCATCAATTTCTTGGCACCTTCTTCAGCGGATATACAAACATATTTTGTGAGTTATAACTCATCTCATGGATTAATTTAATGATACCAACAGAGGAATGATCAAATAATAATGGATTGCATTCCTACAGTAAGTACCTCACATATTCAACAAACTCACAGAAATCATTGCTCTTGACAAGCGTCTATAAATGAATGTTTCAAATCAAGTGCAGATAAAACCTGAATAATATAAGCTCTAGAATTATCTCCTTGAAACTAATTCTATATCTAACAACTTTATGAGTTTGGCACAAATTTCCTTACATTTTTTTTTTCTCCAAATTGTACGATGGAAAACCACTCCAACAGAGAAAGGGGGTGTGGGGGGAAAAAAAAATCTAAAAAAGGTGTCATCCAGAACACACGCATAGAACCTGGGATTCAGAATTGGAAATGTCACCTACAAACGGTATTCAGCACTATGTTCATTTCATATGGAAATGAGACCATCAGAAAGGTGATACAGGCACAGGTGGGGAGAAAGTCTGGACTATGTTTGCGACAGAAAAAAAAGACAAGAGCTCAAAGGGAATGCATTGGCCTGACAAGGCTTCACTTACCAAGTGAATGCAGTCACACAGGATTCCTTACATCAAATTTGACTCTACCTCCGCCGGGAAGAAGAAATCATCACATAAGCATCCAGGCTCTCATTGCATGAGTACGATCTTCATGGCACGCACGTTGGCAGACATAACACAACAACACATGATCTTTCCACTCTTCATTCAGTACACAATCAGGGGAGACATTACTAAGATGCACCAATATAGCAACATAGCCTCACTTCCAAGACAAGATATGATTTATCTCCCATCACAGACATTACATACACAGTGAAAATGCAGGTTGTAAGACACAGATCACACGTTCTGTTTCTCTTTCATCCACGAATATATCACGATATGATCAAGTACTGAAAATTGATTTTCTTTGTTCCTTAATTACATGTATAGCAGTATGCAGGAATAAATACTGTCCTGTTCTGGAGGAATTTCCTATCCACATTCTGTATGTCCTGCATTCTTTAGGTGACTGTTTGGTTTCCTTTTCACTTCCACCCAACTCACAATGTGATAAGCTTGGTATTGATTAATTTAACCTCATAAGGAGTCAAATAGGATAATACAGTTTTACTGTAAAAGCATTATAAATTGGATCAATGGACTGCATTGTAAATATTCTTGGTATGGCATTAGCTCACTGCAGCAAATTCAAGGAGAAACACAGAGTAGACTGGAACACAGGCTAGGAAATGACAAGGATGTGAGATGGGTAGCTATGAGTAGAGACTAGTGCTTGGGGACTGTCTGAAACTTGATGTGAATGATGAATGGGAGGAGGATGGGCATTCCTCCTGGAACCTAAAGAATTTACCAAATCTGCTGCGCAATTCTGTCCCTTCTTCTCCTCACCAACGACTGCCGCCTCTCAACCCATGTGGAATCCTGGTAATGTTAAAGTTTATGATATCATATTGTGCACATTTTCCTTCAATCAGTCAAAGTATTGAATGTTTGAATCGACAAAGGCAACCTATCAGTCATTGGTATGGTGCCTGTATGTTTGCAGTCAAGTACAAATACATCATCACAGCAAACAGTCCTATACTAAGGAAGTTATGAGCACAAACATTGTAATGCTTTAAGTCACATGTTCAATATGCTAGGAAAGGATCATACAAATTTCTATTTGAATCTAAATCTCACAGAAAATAAAATGATGCAGGCTCATATGTGTTTGTTCACTTTTTAAAAACTTGGCAGTTTCCTATATCACATTTTCCTCAAATAAATGGAAATGTGTGAAAACAATGCCATTTATTAGGCAGATTATCATGCCACATCTATGTAATTCCTATGTGCTTGTTTATAACAGAATTCTGATAATTCAGCTAATATGTAGGCCTACCTATAAGTGTTGCTTCATACTCAGAATAATTGGTCAATCTTTACTTTACATATAAACTATGAAAGATGAAACAAAGGTTCAAGTGATCTGTTCAAGAATATGTAAGACTGCTGTTTCACTCCCGTCCCCCTACAAAAATAAAAAAAATAAATGAATAAATAAAATACAAAATACTCTCTGAAATACAGATATGGTATTTTCATCCTAAAACAAAATACTTTTATCCAATATACCTCCATTCAGGATTTTTATGGTTGCAGCAAACATTTCCAAACAATAGGGGAAAGGAGTTGTACAATGACTGATTACAGTTTTACTCACCAGAAGAAATCACACAATAAAACTGTCACAAGAGTTCATTTACAGTCATGTACGTTTGGTGGTCAGACTTTAATGATCTGTCAAGGGAATGTCTACAGAGAATAGAATGGGGTTTAGATGCTCTCATGTTTCACTGCCAAAAACATGAGATGTTTGCGCTCATACTTGACACTCACTCTACAGATACTACATGACAGGTTGAGACAAAATAGAGAGGAAATCCAGGGAAGTTTAGAAAGAGAGTTGAAGGGAGGTCAACTGGTGTCGGCTTTCTTAATCACTCCCAGAGGTGCTCCTTGGAGGTACCAACCCACTTCTACCTTGATGTAGCTTCTTCTACCTTTGTTTTGTCTCCAAGCCATAGGCAGCTAAATCATTCATTGTTAGGAGATTGCTATGTTATGGGTTTAATAAGTGTCAACAAAACAATTCACAACACCTAATGAGAGTGTTTTCATAACATTCACATCATTGGTGTTGAATCTCATCTTTATTCATTCAAGTTTTCAATACAAAATGGATACTTGATATAAGCATACTTTTTGAAATATAAGAGGAAGAAGAAAATGATGAGATAGGTTAAGGTTTCAATGAGAAGTTGTTGCCCTATGACATTACAATGAAATCTAAAATCAATGCATTCTCATACTATGTCTCAAAGTCCATACAAAGGAGAGAATGAAATCAGAGGTTCAAAATTGAGGAGAAAACCAAACAAAGAGAGAGAGAATATGTTGCATGTCAGAACATATATTTTTACCCCAAACTAACATATTCTACTGAACATTGCAGGGAAGGAGATCATCAGTTTGTATTCATCCAATTCCCCTTCCAAATCTCTTGGAAATATGCACACACACAAAAAAAGAAGAGAAACAAGGGGGGCCAGTTGTGGAAATCCAGAAGGATAAGTAAATGACAGCAACTTGTATGGAACTTGCCTAAAAAATTCACTGCTGATGTGGCAAGGTGAGCGTCATGATCAATTCCTGTTTATGGATTGAGACACAGTTTGAATAATGTACACATCTAAGGGGGTGCGTGAAGAAGTCTGGCTGCTATGGGGTTAACATGTACCCTCAATCACCATTATGGAGAAAGTATAAATAGTGAAAGGTTTGTATCATTATTGAACAAATTTACATATGTTTAATTTACCTTATTATGTATACAAACAGACACAAAACACATCTTTTATTTGTCAGTGATGTGTTTAATTCTGTTTCACTGCACAAATCAAGCCTTTTAATTATCTATGAGGTACTTTTCTCTCAAAATCTTTCTCTGGTTAAACTGTATAAACAATGTATTCGAAACTTGTAATGTTAAACTAAACCAAAAGATTCTTGGTTATCGGAAGCATAAAAATGGTAAAATGAATTGACACGTACCTTCACTTTTTTCATATCACATTGTGAGCATATTTTCGATTGGTTGTGGTATCTTCAACAAATGTCATTTGTAGGAGAAATCAATGTGAATTGATCTTGACATAACCTGGGTCCAAAAACTAAAACTGGCATCTTATACAAGCTGACTGACCAATGAGATTGAAGGGAGGCAAGCTAGTTAATCAAAGAAAACACAAAAATGGAAAAAGTAATTAACCAGCTCTGGAGGTTGTCCTTAAAGCTCCTAAATATGGACATCCGTAGCAATCATCTCCCATATATTCTTTAGGAATCCTACTGATCCAGCAAGGCTGTGAATGTACCCAGCTATGAAATTAACTCAGCATGTGAAATGCCAGCTATCTGAGTAAGTGATGTGCTATCATCTGCAGACATGGGTAAGAATCAGAGAGAATATGAGGAAGGAAGGAGGTGGGGGGGGGGGGGGGGGGCATCGGGGGCCTATATTTTGAAACCGGCCACAGCCATTTCCCTAGTAGGGGGTGCCATGTCCCAGAGGTTGACATCCCTGTGTGAGCCTGTGATGAGGATCACATAAAAGAACTCCCAGTCATGAAATCATTACCCCCCCCCCCCAAAAAAAAAAAAAAGAAAAAAAAAGAAAAAAAAAAGAAAGATGTTCTGATTTTAAAAAAAAAATCATTATTTTTTTTTTTTGTAGAGGGAACATTTTCTCTTTTTTTTAAGTATACTTTCACATTTGTAATGTGCCATGAAATATTGTTTGTTATCAAGAAGAAAAGCACATGACTTTCATCTGGCCTACAACATAGTCCAGTCAAGTAAACTGACCACTGACCCTGCAGTTGACCCTGAGCAAGTAAACCTATAGATTAGAGCAAACTATTACAAGCTCCTTGTCTCTGTTTTTCAAACTTCTCCTAATATGTCATGGATCTGCCCTTAACCTTCTACCTCTGTCCAATCTTGATGACAGTATGCAACAACCATCAGCTGTCAAAACCACTTAACTCTCAGACCTTCACTCCACATTGTTGACATTTCAAAAGGAATCAGACAGGGTTTGATAACCTTGTGGACAAATTATGACTCATGAGTTATGCACACTGATGGCAGAAATGAGATCATCTTTTTCTCTCACTCTCACTGTATATATGATGACAGTTAAATGTGATCTTGACAGTGCATGTAATGGTATTCCACTAAGAAATATAACCTTGCATTGGAATTGAATGTCTTTTACTGCTAATGGTTGGACAACATTTTTCCAATTTATTCAAGCCATGATATAGAAGAAATGATTGTAGAATATCTAAATTAGTTTTATTGCATTATATAAAAACTCATCTTAATAGCTCCAGTCCAGTTTGGAGATATTATTACCTGAAGTTTGTTCTAAATTGCAGAATAAACATAATCCTCAAGTTTTATGTGCTTAGTTAAGACAAAATAATTTCAGATGCTGAAGATAAGGTACAAAAAAGACTACTATGATGGACCAATTGTTTATGTTTGAATTACAAAAAGTATAAGGGTATTATAATGGACATATTGATAATGTTTGAATTGCAAAAAGTACTATGTCAATCATTCACCTGCTGGTTGTTTGCTGTTTGCTTTATAAAACAAGTTCTTGATACAAACACAATACATTTACAATATTTCCATTCGAATCAGAATGAAAGAGAATAATAGTACAGTTCAGCAATTATACTAGCATCACAAAACATTCTTCAGGTTTGTCATTTATTGGTTTACTTGTATTTGATCTTGACAAACACTTGAGAATGTGTAAAAATCAAATCCAAATATTCAAACAGTCATACATGTATATAGGTCTCATAGGTGAGGATAAGGATGAGTACAGCACTATAAAACTTAAAATAGACTCACAACAATTTTGTGGATATGAAACTGAATCCATATCCATTATATAGCCTTATCTGGACCTATCTAATTCAGGTAGAATCAAAATCACAAGGCTCCATTACAAGGGACTAGGCATCAAAACTTATTCCAAATCATTATGAAGAACCACACTATTACACTGCAATTGATAGTTCAAACAGCTAGCTCTATTGATTTGACAATCAAGAGAAACTGTTTGACTTTGTAAATAACTTCCCAGCATGCATACAAGAAGACTACATAAGGACTGTAATTCCCCCACGGGGGATAGAGATTGGGGAGAGCCTTTTCCCTCTATCCCTAATGGTTTGATTGCAGGCATGCAGATTTCTCACTGGGTTCCAATAATACACAACATTCTTGGAAGAAGAAAAATATGTCGGGTATGTGGCTGAAAGTCGCTGTCAAGGGACACAGGAAGTAAATATCTTATGGGAATCATTGGTACAAGAATATGGACATGATTGTCTAATATGGCACTAGAACACCATCAGAACATGGACCAGCAGACTCTTGAAATGAACAGAGTCAGACCATGGACCTACAACGCCAGTCCATAGTCAGAGAGAGCCCTATCCTCCTATTTCTTACCAATCAACTCGAGACAAAAAAAAAATCAAACAAAATATGGAAAGTGACCACAAATATAAAATGTAAATGAAAATAAGCTTCTTTGGTCATTTTCACACACAAAAAAGAAGAAAAAAGAATGGTACAATCATTAAAGCATTATTCTCAAACCAGGAAAAAAGATCCCATTAAGTCCTCTGCATATCAGGACTATAATAGTGGGATTGAAAGGTACGATGATATTGGCAAGCTCAAGTAGTTTTTTTTTTTCCCCCATATTTCAAGACCTGTCCACACATAGGTTGACAAAAGAGTGATTTTGAAGTCTATTTTGATTGATGGTACTCATAAATGAAAAATGGGTAATTACAGAGCGCAGTTAAAAGTTGAATGGGCACTAAATCTCCCATGTAAGTTCTGCTGCCATTGTTGACCACACTAGGAATATGCTGTAAGGAATGATTAAATGGCAAAGACTCTGAGTAAATTTCCTCACCAAACAAAAATAGACAAATACCAGCACAGGTGCACAAGCCATAGAAGTTAGAACATATACATACCTTTTTTCCTGGTTATTTTCACCCGAAACTTTTTCATTCCTTCATTTTGTTGCGTTAGATACTCGCCCTAGATCCCCTGAGCATCACATTTGAATACTTACAGACCGTGGATTGGTGGCCGAATTTCATCGCGTAGTGTTGCCCCCTTCTTTACAGGGCTTAGCGCATTCCAACATGTGCCCTATGACATTTTGCCCCTTCCAACCCCCTCCCTCAATGAGAAGGAGAAGGAGGAGGAGGAGACAGACTGGTAATGTATGAGGCCATTTTACCCTCTTATGTTCCTCCTATGCACGTATCCATTCACGCACGTTTCCTGAACAGAATTTACACCTGGGGTGAATTGTGACAGGGAGGCACTCCTTTCATGCTGTTGATGGAAACAATATCGAACTTCTTTGCCACATTCTTGTTTGCTCCAGTAAGCTTGAATCCATTGGAAGATGGCAGAAGTGAGTAGGGTTACACTTAAAGGGATGAAACATTTAAAACAGAAAATTATGATACACAAAGAACCGATGTATGAAATTCCAGTGAAAGTGTAAGACACATTTTTAGAATGCTGATTCTTATGTCAAAAGCCCTATTGACCATCTTTTATTGCATGACTTTGAAGTCAGTGGAGTGGTACTGGTAACTATCATCTACTTTGCATTCAAAGAGATCATAACAGTGCATTTTATGAATCATTATAATAGGCAAACTTTTTGTGACTTCTATGTTCTCCATTAACACAATGTCCTTGACTTTGCATAGAAGCTTAGAGAGGCTGCGTCATCGATGAATGATTCATCAAACGAATGAGATACCAGAGGACATGGATTATTCTTATATAGTCACCATGGGTTACAATGTTCCACGGCTCAATGGCATCAAAAGATGTTTAGGGTTTTCGAGATTGATTTTCTGTGCTTAAATCTGAATGATGGTACCAACATCTTTGTCTTTATCCCGTTGAGGATGAGTCGCGCATATACTTGCGCAGTGTCTATGGGAAATGCATGTTTTAACAAAATCAGTCCTTTCTCAACAGGTTAAAACATATAGCAATATCTCATCCTGACTATACCATGAGTGAAGTTATTTACTCTTTATGTGCCATATGGTGTGAACCCCATGTGCCACATTATTCAGAGATAGCAACGTAAGTCATGCTTTGGGAAATTATTCTGTTTTTTCAAATCTATGTAATATTCATACATTTTAGTTATCCTGGGCCTCTAATGGGCAAATATGTAGAAAAAAAGGCCAGGCATTGCTTTGATGTAAATTCTTTTGACAAATCTGTGATTGATTTTCTTTCAAATGACCAGTAGCTACATCATCATAAATGCATGACTTTTGCACACAAAACAGTGACAGAAACTTGCAATATTTACTTGCAAATCCAGTAGGACAAACTGCTTGATAGTCATTCACCACATAAAATGCAAGCTACATGTGACAGGAATGGAATCGCCAGAAACACTTCTGTTGTAGGGGCCCTACTGTGGTATTTGCCGATTTATCCACCGGTTTGTGCGAGTTTGTGCGTTTGAGCAGAATATGCGAAGTTGGCACGCCGTCGACTGAGTCCGACGTACGAATGTGGCACATGATTCAGCACGCCGTACACCGGGGTACCGTTGTAAGCCGGGGTACCGCGTTGTATAGCGCCATCTCATGCCCATTATTTACAATGCGTATCCGAATTCAGATACAAATTGTACGCCGATTCTGAATTAGGATACGGCAAAGTCGTCGCAATGAACTAGCACCATAGGTGTTTTTCGAAGTACACTTGCATGCATTATTGATGCATAATCACAAATAAGAAAACATTTTTGTGCATAATAATACTAAAAAATATTCTGACACATTTTTTGGTAAGCCAGGGTACAGCGCTGAAAAAAAAAAAAATTAATTCAACAAAATGGCGAATTTTCATTTGGTACCCCAGGGTACCAAATATTGCATCACATAAAGAGTTAAGACTATATTGATAAGCAAAATGTAAAGTCAGTATTATTTTGTGCACACAACAAAAGAAAGAGATATGAGATGCTGACATCACAACTCAGAGGACCAAGACTGCTCTTTTAGGGTCTTCACTGAACACTATAAAATATGAATTGATGGCATTAAAATGGGCTTATCATTGCAGAGACTGTTCCAATTTTGAATGTCCATAGGGAATATTCCTCTTTCAGACTTCTGCTTTGAGTAAAAACATGTATTAATACAATCTGTGCTGGATAAAAAATATGAGAAATCATCTCCAAGAAAATACCTACAGCAGAATAACATGGATTTACATCCTGACTCTTTGTGACAAACTGCAAATTGACAGAGACAAGAGGAAGAAGAGAATTCAAGCATAAAAAGAGAGTAAGAATTAGGTCTAGAGTTTGCAAGGGAAGAGTTGAGGTCATGTGATCTGGTTCAAGGTACTTGTTGAGTCATGTCACAGCCTACAGCGAATAGTCCTGTCTCCCGGGACACTGGGACTTGTGTTTGTAATGAGTGGTAGTCTCAGAAGTTTACGACAAAAAGAGGACTGGGAAAACCCTGCACTTCAAACAATATTGCATTCTATCAGAGAGCAGTAGAATGAGAACACGTGTAGCATGTCAAGTGCCACTGAGTTCTAATGTCTCGCTGAAAATGCTTTCAAGAAATATTGTAGAATACATCAAAGACTGTTTTTTGACATTTTATCACCTAATTTATCTATGGTAGGTCTATGCTACAAATAATCTTCTAATTTTTTTTTTTTGCTCTTACATCATTATAGGCCTATGTATTTTGTTTTCAAAAATACAAACTGAAGCCTTTCTTTTTTCTTTCTTCAAATCTGATAGATACACTGACAGAAGACAACTTTGCTAACAAACCAGTATCTCACATCATAAGATTGTAATGGTAAGTAAACTATAGCTTTTTGAAAATTTGAGGTAAATTGCTTCTAATTCTTTATTCTACAATACTGGATCTGATGTAGAATCTTAATAACACAGAGCAGGAAGGCAGTGTCTGCATCATAGATGGGTATGGGCATAAATTTCCTTTAATAGCATATCAGGTCTTTTTACATTTCTCTCTGCATAACAAATCAAATTCCTGTTTTTAATTAAGTTTTTCATATAGTGATAACTGTAAGCCTATGATATTCACAAAGGGTCCATAAGACTGCCGTGTAACAAATGAACATTTTTTTATCAAAATGCACAGTGGTGAAATTTACGGTAATCATGTAGAAATGCACACCATGCACACCTACCATTTCCTTCCTGAATTTGTCAATGAAAACTTCTTGTGGCTGTCAGAAATGTCAAGATAGACCATATCTGACGGTTTCATGAAATTTCATAGTCAATTACAGAAGAAAAGTAGCTAATTTTGACTCAAGAGTACGCCGATCGACGTCTGTGTCAGCGTAGCATGATGGATGATCGATTATGTGGAAGAGCGATATAACGATGATAATCGATCGTTGTAGTCTGTGATACAGCCGCATGTTTGGTGTTTAACCACAATAATTACGTCGACTCGACAGTAAATTGTGGAAGAAAGAAAGTGATCTTGATACGTCTGTTTTTTATCGTTTTAGTTAATTTTCTCCTGCGTGTGATTGTATATCTGTCAACATCTTTTGCTGACTAAATGATGGAAGGATAATATGTGTACAAAACAAAGATATATAAAAAATACAAATTATCCATCATGACTACTGCACAATAAAATGGACCTTTACTACAAAACAAAAGCAAATATTGAGTTTGCAGTTCTTGTATGGACCTATATAATTAAAAAAAATGAAATGGAAAAATAAATACTATCATAAAAAACAATAATCTATACTTTAAATCAAGCTTATAAATTAAAAACAAATTACCATGTAAATCATGTTTCTTCAGCGCCATGAATATCTTTTTTTAATAGGTAGAATGAGCACTTTATAAGAATTCCACTGTATCAATACATGATTGTACACTTTTTCTAACATTATTCTCATTAATTCATTATTATTAGGCCTGTATGTACAGTAGATTACTGGAAACAAATCCCCTTTGAATTCAACTTCCTTCTCATCTTCTTTTCTCTCTCTTTCTCTCTCTCTCTCTCTCCCTCCTTTTATAGCCTTACCTTTTTCTTCCACTTTTCCTTCAACCTCATTCTATTCTCTTCAACACTATTCAACTTTTGTCATGATAAAATCAATACTTTCCACAATTTTTAAAGAAAGGGCGTCCAAATGCTGGTATGAATAATTTCTGTATCAATAATTTGAATAGTGATAATCAGGATCGTGACGATAGTGGCAATGAAAACAATGAGAAAAAAAAATACGAAAAAGAAAGTAGGGCCTACACATATTGCACAAGTCGTGTTCGATATTGTTAGTGAGTGGCTAATTAGAGACTACCAGAATCGATTATAATCGTTGACATCGTTCTCTACGAAATCGATGCACTACTTTCTACGTCGGAGATTATGTTCGCGACCGACGTACTTTTCAGCTCCGATTTCTCACTTTTCTTCCCTTTTTGGCTTTCTAATTTCATTAAAAAAATCTCTGATACGGTTCAATTTAGCATCTCCAATAGCTGCACAAAATTTGATTGACAAACGGCGAAGCGAACGGTAGGTGTGCATTTCTACATGATTACCAAATTTACCATAGCAGTACATCTACCTTAGATGTACTTGGAATAAGGTTCTTGTCATACAGCACCGTATGAGTTGCCTCATGTTATATTCTTCACTAGGCAACAAATGCTGGCAAGCAAGAAAAGAGAACTTACTGAAACGAATGAGGTATGCTCACCTGGTACTAGTACCTCCTTGCTGAAATAAAGAGAATACCTTCAGGTGCCTAGCTCCAAAAATTCATTGATTGTCAATGTCATCTAGATCACCTCCAGACTTGAGTTTGAATGGTGAGAAGGGGGAGGAGTTTCTTCAGTCATATACAACAAAATATAATATCCTTTGAAGCAAAGAGGACCTTCTTTTGTGGCATCCCACGTAGAATATCAGAGTACTGTCTCTCTTTTTATGACCTGCTTTACAGCTGAAAGATGCAGAGGTCAGTGAAATTTATGACCTCCTTTCATAGCTCCATCACAGCAATAATTTCAGCCTACAAAGCCTTGCCTTGTGTTCTCTAAACCACATACAATCCATTCAGTCTACCTGACTCTCACTACTTAGAACACAAATTGTCTTCAACTCAGCAAGGGAAAAATAAAAACATGGAATTTGGGCTGTAAACAAAGCATGATGACATATTGTATTTCTCTCCCCAATACCTCTTCTTTTTTTTTTAAGTTTGAAAGCAATGGATTTATTTGCTTAAAAGATGGAATATTACAATATCAATTACTATAAAAAAAAAAAAACAAAACCTACCTGAAGTTTTTAGTAAAGATTAGAAAAAAAAGAGAGCATCTAATCACTCTCATCCTCCCAGGCAGAGTAAGCTCATTACCTCCAGTGTACTAAAACTGATTTTGCAAATAAGACTATAAGGTTTACAGGACCTGATTGTTATAACAATCATGCCCCTAAAATAATTCACAATGTATACCTGTATGCTGTAGTTTCTAACATACATGACTAAAATGTAGGCATCTATGCGTTTCAATGAGTATACAACAGAACTCAAGTTTTGTAAGCAATATGGCTCAAGATGTTTCAAAAAGATAATTCTGCATAATCTCAGTTTGCCAAGCTGCTGAGCCCTTGGAAACTAGAAGACATCTTGCTTAAAGGGAAGGTAAACCCAAAGAGCAATGTGGATTGAGTGAAAGCAGCAACATTAGTAGAACACATCAGTGAAAGTTTGAGAAAAATCGGACAATCGATGCAAAAGTTATGAATTTTTAAAGTTTTGGTGTTGGAACCGCTGGATGAGGAGACTACTAGAGGATATGACGTATGAGTGGACAACAATACAAAGAAAATGTAAAGGATATTCAACAAAAATTCACTTTTCTAGAATTATGAAAGAGCAGTGGACCAACCGCTTTCAGAAAGCAGGGGGGATAATAGCTACCCTTAACATATGTCAATATCAAGTTGATGGAATTTGTAATTTTCATGAAAAATGGATCTTTGTAGTATTTTCTTTATATTTTCTTGATATTGTAGTCCACTCATACGTCATAACCTCTAGTAGTCTCCTCATCCAGCGGTTCCAACACCAAAACTTTAAAAATTCATAACTTTTGCATCGATTGTCCGATTTTCTTCAAACTTTCACTGATGTGTTCTACTAATGTTGCTGCTTTCACTCAATCCACATTGTTCTTGGGGTTTATCTTCCCTTTAACAGAGGGGGTGCAGTTTTGATACTCTCCTAACAATATGGATGGCTGGATTATTCTTTTGTTGGACATCATCATTCTAGAGATCGTTCTCTAGGCGCTACCCATCCTTTCTTTACACTGTCACCTTTGCAATCTGTAATCAATAAAACTTCAACCCATGGGATTATGGTAGTGTTACTATCATCCCACGAATCCCTCTTCTTTCTGCCATATAGTACTATGCTCACTTTGAACATTGTGTCTACTCTCCATACTTGGTGATCATTTTCATTTTTTGATCCTATTCAAGTCCACTTTCTATTAGGTTCCATTATTTCTTACTTCCGTTTATTTGCTTTGTCACATTTTACATTTGAATGGCTATGGTGATTGGTATTGTATTTTCTGGGTTTTTTTTTTGTTTTTGTTTTAATGGGATGTCAATTTATATTCATCACATTGTTTTCAAGGTTTTTTTTCCCTTATTTTCAGAAATATGAGAAAACCTACATTTAATCAAAATTCAAATGCATCAGTCATTAAGGGTTATAGATGGTGATCCAAATGTGTCACAATGCTCACAATATATATTGGGGATGCACTATCTCATAGGTGGAATAAGTGACATAACGTCGCTGGGGTGACAAGACCTTGTATCTCAAATTTTGGTGAAAATGACTTTTTTGCATTAGTGGTCAAATAATCGGTTAAGTGATGTCCTGTCCAAATCCCAGCTGTCTTACCCCAAAAATGAAGCCACCACAGCATGTCAAAGGAACGGCTATCCCATTCAGTATAGTGCTTTGGCTGCCATGTTTTTTGGCTCTCCTGAACATTTGACATTTTTGAGATACGAGGTCTTGTCGCCCCAGCGACGATAAGTTCCTTTGAAAATTAATAAATCAGAACAGTTGATATCAACTTTCATTCAATTTTTTTTTTCCAGGTAAATACTTGCTTTAAATTTTTCTACATCTCAGAAAATGAAGTAAATTAGATCAGAAATCAGACCAGATTAGTTTCCAAAGATCAAATTTCTTAGATATCAACACAATTTCAATCAATGACTGCTGCCATTTATCATTTTATCTGAAGTCTAAATTATCTAAACCAATGAGTAAATGTCAATTATGTCTCAATCTTCTAGAACATACATCAAATTCAGCCATTGTTGTTGTATCAATGAATTTGTGATAAGAGTGGCTATAAAATATTAAAAAGAAGTAGTGAGTGCTAGTAGATGAAAGTTCAGATTGCATATGATTTGTTCAAAATTAAATTTCTTTGCAAGCACCCCAGGCAAATTTCAATGCTAGGAAGTTATGACTATCAGAAGGGGGAAAATATACACATAATCATAATGGGCACGTTGCTGCTTTCTCTCTCCATACTGCAGCACAAGTTTGTCATACTGCCAGAGGAAGCCTGGTTCTTGTCATCAAACCCTGGAATGGACACATGGAACTGACCTTTGAACCTTGGAAGCTTTTCAAAAGCCCCTCCCAAGTGGGTAGCCCAGAGATCCCCACGGAGTATGATCACTGGCAGGCAGCAACAAGAGACTGGAGGAGAGGCCCCGGCTCTATCACTTCCTCTGACATCCAGGAGAAAGAAAGATGTGGTGCAGAGCAAACAACATCAAGGGTTGTCTGCCAACTTCAATGAGCTTCTCCTATTTCCTTCTCATATGTGTTTAAAGCTCTCTGGCTCCTACACGTTCTTTCTCTCTAGCTTCTGGAAATGACATAGAATCAGGGCCCCCTACTCCTTTGATCACTTCTTGTGGTAGGATAGGATGGATGCTGCTTTAGATATGGGTCAGGAAAGGATGATGATGATAATGATGCTCCTGAAGGGGTTATAAAAAGATATGATGCAGAGAAGAAGAAAGGACAGGAGCTGGTCGCTACGCCAACCTGGGTGATGCCTATCTTCATCTCTCAGCTGAACGCCAACATCACCCCAGTGTGTCATCTAAATTGGAGCCTCATACTTCAACAGCTGTGTTTTCTGATCAGGCAAACACACAGACACACACACACACACACACACACACACACACACATTATAAGAATGCATGAAGGTCTGTGTGTCTACCCATTGGGCCCCTTGGTCACAAATCTAGTTGTGCAGGACAAGAGGGTTGACTTGTTATGAAATGAATTCCTTGATTGAAATGTTTGGGAAAGCATACCAGCATCTGCAATCACACGCAGGGTTTAGGAGAGACAGAAAGGAGAAAGAGAGGGAGCGCGAGAGATGGAGAGAGAGAGAGGGAGAGAGAGAAGGAGAAGTGAGTGGAAGAAAGGCCGACAGACAGGAGAGGGGGAACCAGAGGTCAAATGAAATAGCACTATAAAGAGAGTAGAGAAAGAGATAAAGAGACAGAAATAGAAGAAGGAAAAGAAGGTGAAAATGAAGGAGAAGAAGAGAATAATAATGTAACTTGCTTTTTAGAACTCAAGAAGGTTGTATGTGTGCTGTTTACATGGTATTTGGCTTTTTGGTAAGGTAAAGTTTCTCCAACTGCACATGAATATTAAGATGAGATATTGGGGAACTTCACGGCAGGAACCTAACTTACTATCAAAGTAAAATCAGACAATCTACAATCAAGGATCAAAATAATAATAATAATAATAGTGTATACTTTTATAGCGCAACAGTCCATCAAAAGATGCTCATGGCGCTTTTAGTCTTAAGGTTAGGAGAAGAAAGAAAGAAAGAAATATGGTGGATTCCAGTAGACACCCTCTCCAGACTGGCACTCCACAACGATTGGTAATGTCACCATGGTAGAACAATATAAAGAAAAATAACGATACCCCTCCCTCTCCCCCCCTCCCAAAAAAAAAAGAAAAAAGAAAAAAAGAGAGAACAAAATTCTATGATACTGAAGGAGCCCTTGACCTAACTCATCTGGAAGACATGGCTTATATTTGCCTCAATATATCTCACTAACAGGTCAAGGTAATGATTCACTTTCAGTTTTAGCTTCTTTCATTTTGTAACTTGTACAAATTAAAATAAATGCAATTGATCAACAACAACTATGACAATGACAAAATCAGTGATAACCATACACTGTAAACAGTTTATTGAAAAAAAAATCCCATTTTACAACACTTAAGCAGAGTATCTGATATTCGACAAATTTTCACTCAGTGTTACAGTGATTATTTAATGAATCCACAGAACTCTGACAAAAGTAAAAAGAAATTCTGGTTTTATGGCCTTCATAGTGAAGAAAAGTAGGTTAGAGTCAGAATTAACCACTGACAACAGGCAGACCCATTCAGCAAGCATGCTGATTATTTCTTTTGTTTCTTGATTACTTCATGTGGCCCCACGATACAATCTGTGAGTAAAGCATGAGAAACATGCTAGGAATCTAGTTCTCCATTCATCACTTCAATCTGGCCCTGAAATCCATCGCATCTTCTCTCCCCTTCATCTCTTTCCCTCAGTGAAAAGTATGAAGCATAGAATGAACCAGCTCTACTGCTACAGTGCACTCCAGTGATAATGAACAGGGTGATAATGAAATATCCTGTTTTACAATGAAGTAAAAAGTCAAGTCCAAACTTTGTTGTCTTCATACCTTCATTACTTCATCTATTTGACTATAACATAATTTTGATATATTATAATGAAAGAAAACTGCCAGTCTAGAGGACTGTGTTGTAATGGGAGTTGCCTATTGTGACTTATAGGTTATGGGGGTCTTTGACTTTTCCTGAGTAACATGGGCAGTGGGCTGATGAAAGAATAAAGGTACCTGTATCTCACTCAAAGATAAGACAAGGAAATACAACTATTAACAATGAGGATTGTATCATTACTTTCAACTCTTGATGACAGCCTTGGCATGAATTTGGATAAATGTGAGAACTTATATCACATAGCTTGCCTTTATTTGATACCAAAATCAGTAAAAAATAATCTCTGTTACAATCCTCCACCTCTTCTCACTCTAAATTTCTGATTCAACTTGATAAATATTTATTTAACCTACCCCGCTTTGCTTCCAGCTTGCTGATCTTAATGAGTGCATTTCCTGCAAGCCATTTATCATTCCCTATTCCCCCCCCCCCCCCTCTCTCTCTCCTATCCTAACCTCCTTCAGCCCATCTCCCTATCTGTCTGGACCTAACGATGCATGGCATATCAATTACTAAAAGGCAGGTTAATCTCTAGAGGGGGAGATAGGAGTAGATAGCCATAGCATGAGACTCTCATTACAGCCACCAATCTGTGATTACCAGACTGGTGTACAAGCAAGATGATACACACCTCACAGAGATATTGTGTCTACATGACACTTTCCCCAGTCTCGACATTCCTCAATTTCATATATACATGTATATACAAATTTTAAAAAAGTAGACTAAACAAAGTCAACAATAATCTATACCATGGAAAAAGTTAGTGTGTACATGTGTAGTGGAGGTTGGTGAAAGTACGGAAAAAATATATGGTACAGCAAAGTCTGAACAATCACAAATATGTTAGACTACTGTAAAAGTGGAAATTTTCGTGGTGTTGAAATTTTCGCGCATTTCGCGCAACCAGAAACTAGTCCAAAAATAAAAGCACACAAATATTTTTGCATGCCATATGTTCCAATGGTTGCTGTCTTGATTACGCAGAATTAAAAACACGCAAAATTCTTCTCACCCGGCCAAGCGCTTAAAATTAGTCGTGTGAAAATACCCACTTTTACAGTAGCTCACAAGAGACAGTCAGAAGAGCAAGATGTTTCTTTGAGTCTACTCCATGTTTAGTGAATCACTGCTGCTTGTTTGAGAGGTCATTATGGTTTACAGATTGCCTTAAAACTGTGCAGATTAAGTTGCATTTACCTGCTAGCCTTGCAATGGAATAAATTATTTTTTATTTGTGTACAACTCTCCCTTAGAATACTTTAAAATCTTGCTTGAGCTTTGTTACAGATAATATTCTTCAAGGTCTTAATCATTGCAGTTATAACTTACTGCAGCATAGCAACACAATGCATTAATTATTGGTACGCAATCTCAAATCCTGGATTTGGTGTACAAAATGATATCAACTTTGACTGCTCAGAACGAATCATACAGAAAACACAACTAAATAACAGATATTGCAAGATGTAGAATACAACATCTCAACACATAGAAATCCATGTGTTGATGTCTGACCTTCTTTTCCTAAACCTCCCCTGAAAACTACTCCATTATAGCAATGAGTACAAAAAGATTAATCTGGGTTACCTCCCTCAAAGTTTCTTCAATACATAGTGCTTGACCTAAAATGACTAAACCAAGTGTGATTGCCAGGGAATGATTGAATACTGTCGATAGAGGGAGCTATACATATTCCATCAGGCCTAGGCTCAGAGTTTAGCTTTCATGCCTGTCAATAGAAAAGGCAACCCAAAAACACTCACTTTATCATACCATAGACACTACAAAAAATTTTAAGTAAGGGAAATTCACAAAGATTATGCACTGGCAGCTCAACAAAAATTACCAGGATATGTTTGACAAGGGTAACTTGTATCAAATGCTCTTGGTTTAGGGGCTGGACCTTTGAATTCAGAGGGACTATTTTCATTTCAGCATTTAGTCACAAAACACACGCAAGTTGTGAGTGTTAAAAACTGCATTCATCCTTCAGCGTCCTATAAGCTGAGTTTGAAGGGAAAAATACCCCAGTTAAAATAAATGAGAAGAGAAATATCAAATATGACCGAAGAGAAAGGGGAGAGAAAAAGAGTATGGATGGGGGTGGGATGTAAAAACTATTTTATGTTCTACCCACAAACCATACTCAAAACTTTGAGACAAGCTTGTTAATCCTTTCCAACCCTCACACAAATGTCAGGAATTCTCAAGATAGTAGATTTAAGTATATTCATATCCTGGAAATACCACTACATGAAATATGGTTTGAATAGATAAGATCTTATGACCACCGCATGAAATATGGTTTGAATAGATAAGATCTTCTGATACTCAGCTGAGGAATGGAGATCTAGAACCTGTTCAGACTGACAAGAAAAAAACCTGTTGTCAAATGTGTTTAGAACTGCACAGCATGTTGATATAAGCAACTTTTTGTACGTAAACTAGAATAATATTTCATGATTAAGTTTAGCGCATTTGCAGATTATTCAAAAACCAAATGTTACTATCAACTTTGGTCTTCTCATAAAGCTAATTTTTAAAGTTCTTTCATCATAGGTCACAAGCTTGAACTCACTCATCAATTCTAATTATTCTCTCATTTTTGTCTGAGTGAGTCATCATTATTCTGACAGCATTTCTTTGCTTTAATCTTCTGACCTTTTTGTTTTCAATTTTGGGTTACTGGACAGACAACATGGCAATACCTTACATCATTATTTGAATCAAGTTACTTCTTTGTTTTTGTTAACCCAATGTCAATAACCCATGTCTTGAAAGTGCACTAAAACTCTTCTGGTCTCTCCATTTCTGGCTTACAATATCGTACACTCCTGTAAAAATCATTGATTTCTCTGTAAAATTGTATTCTTTCATTGAGTCTAGCATATCTGGGCTAGCACAATCTCTGACACCACAAAACTGCCCATAGGATATCTGAAGTGTGTATATCATGAGCACAAAAAGTTCCTTTAAAGGTAATGCACCTCTTCAAGAATGATTCAGAAACATGTTTACACACAATATATGTTTTTCAGTGTGAAACCCCTACAGGTGACTTCAAGCAAATGTTATCTCCTGTCATTCATTATTGGATGTGACAGCTACTATAAACAACGATACCAAGAAAAAAAAATCTAGGGACCTCAGAATTACAATGTGTGGGTCCAAGCAAAGGATAACTGAAATTGTCTGCATAAACGAGAGAATTAAATATCACATTAAATTACTTAGATGACTGAATTGACTTCCTGCATGAGAACAGTGTGTATGGTATGGTGGCTTTGATGTACACACAGCAAAGTAAGAACAGAAATGGTTCTTGCAGAGAACATGAATTAATTAAAGACATGGGTGCTGCAAATAATGAATGAGTTCTGATTGAAATTAATCATTGCAACAGCAGTAGTCAATTTGTAATGCTGAAAGGATATCATCTGATATTTAAGGACTGGTTGATATCTAAACAGTCTCTGTTTTTGTCTTTCACACCTGACTGTAGACATGACATCCTCAAGACATTTTATTTTTCTGGAGGTATTTTCTTCTTCATATACCTTGATTTCTTGCTGTTTGAAGCCAATGGTTGGATGAATATGTTTCTTAAGATTTCACTCAGTTTCTAATGATACAAACATGCACTGTTTCATAAATCAATTTTGCTTATTTTCCATTTTTTCACTAGAAAAAAAAAAAATACAAGAAAACAACAATTTTAGTCATTGTGTTGGCAAATCATCCAGATTGGCAATTCATAAACAGGTCATCCCTGGAACAACGTCTGACCTTGTGCATGACTTGACACTTTACCTATAGCCTATAGGTCCTGTTGGAGCCTGTACAATGTTTACGGGCCTTGAATTGTCTGATATGGAATGGCTTATGTCATAGAACACATGAAGACCTACCTCCTTTAACTCACAATTGTCTTGGTAGCGTGCAAAGAAACACATGGTGTGTCTTGTATTGGATAGATGCCAAAGGCCATCAATAGAGGGCGACAGAGTGGTGCCATGCTTTCAGATTTTTCTTACTGTGATCTCTCTTCCATGAAAACATTACCAATTCTCTCCTTCAGATCTCTACAAGTTGTCAAATCTTTCGATACTTATTAGAGAGATTTTACCTTCCTTCTTCTATTGATATGGGCAAGAATCTCTGCTGTCAATACACTTATACTACAAGCTTTCAGCTAGCCCTACAATTAACTGACTCATCTTTAAAGTCAGCAGTGCTGAGTTATTGCAAGTCCACTATAACTTGATATTGGAGAAATAATCTGTTGTTTTTAGCCATTTCAAAAAATGGAAGCTCTAGTGAAGATAAGTGAGCATGCCAGCGGCAACCTTGTAATGTAATCTTGTCATCACCTCATCTAATTTACCCATTCTGATAACATGCATCTAGAATCTTTTTGACACCAAAAAAAATTGTGGAAGGGATTCAAACTTCAGCTGCTATCTGTAACCCTCCATTAAATGAGATAATTTCTCATGAAAATACTTGCCATGCTTTCTTTATCTCTTCATTATTTCTCCAAGTAGGGTCTACTTGCCTCCAAAGGATAACAAGTGGTGCAGGGTCTCAGGCTGGGTGACTGCCAAAAAATGTCAATCCAGGAACCCAAAACAACAGAAGAAAGATACAGAAAAGAACCATTAATCTCACAAAGTAACTTTTAGCTATCTCAAGGCAACTAAAAAAAAAAAAGGGCAAATTATATGATGTTTACATAAATGAGGAAACTGTCAGATGAAATCAACCCAACATGACATTGATGCTTTTAAAAAGACAAGCTCTACCAGCCATTAATGGTGTTTGACTGTGGGCATCACCGATGCTTAATGAATTTACTTTCAGGTCAGTACTGAAAAAGGCAAACTACACAGCATTATATCAAGAGTAATGCCATGTATACTCTCATGCCTGAGGTACAGAAGAATGAAAGTCAGATATATGCATACTGTCCTACTATCCATGATAGTAATGTGTCATATGGCAGAGCATCAAAGCCTACAAAAAAATTGGGAATTCCCATGAACAGTGATGCTGTTAATTTTATAACAAAATGATATCTTTGATATTATCATTACTGTCTGGTGGGAGAGACAATAAACTATCTGTGCTGTGTGGTTTAGAGAAATCTTGCCTACAAACCACATCAACAAATACATGGGCACTAATAAGAGAAAAGTACAATACATTATAGATATTCCCTACTTGCCATAACAGTGAGTTCAGCACACAGGGAGTTCAATATTCTCACATTTATTTCAAGTTTGCATATATCCTGTTGATCCAGTTGATGAGAAAACTTTCATGAGTGAGAAAGTTATAACAGTGAGAGAGTTATAAAGTGCACTAAGTTTTTCGCAGAACATGTTTTTCATGGGCAAAACTAAAGGGCTTTATACTACACAATCTAAAAAGTTTTAAACAAATATCATCACAGTACAATAAAAGCTAGATGCCTTCCTATAATTATTGTACACAGGCCTTCCATTTTCCCACACATTCAAGTACTATCATTACCATGATGTCAATAATGTATTGCATTTTACATTGATGATGACATCAAATGCACCAAAGTTGCTATCTGTGATGGACATTAAGTATGACATTATTTTGCATACATGAAAGGCTTAATCATGATTTGCTTGACATACTCACTACAATGGTCAAAATGAATGCCATTTTTTTTTTTTGGCAAGCTTTGAACAACATCATGCTGACCAGTGGTATCCCATTAATAGAATACAATTTACTTAATCTTTACTTCCCAATATTCCACAATGGACCTGAAAACACAACATGTTTTAGAATAACATGTTTTCAAATTCAAGTGATTGTTATTTTCTGAACAAAGTAAACTTTGCTTCATTTGGCAATACAACACTCCAAAACAATTGCTAACATGTATCATACTTATTCAAACCTGGATAAGACTGTCATAATCCCATACAGTATTGAAGCCCATGTCCAATCCTGACCAGAAGTGATCTGCCGTCCTCTGTAGTCAGGCTATTGCCAATTGCATGGTTGACTGCCTGATGAAACTTTGGACCAATAGCATGTAAGCACTGTCACCTTCTGGTTATACTCCTGATACACATAAATCTTAGCATTTTGAAATGATATGCCTAAAGAACTAAGACAAACACATGACAAACTATACTCACTGTAAAATTCTCTTCACAGAATGTGCAATAGGATGAAAAAAAAAATCAAATCTGATGAAATCATTATTTGTTTGCTTGATGGACTGAAAATATACTGCTACAGTCATTATTGACTTCACACAAATGATGATTACTTTTATTGATAGTTTTAGTAATAACATTGATGATGATATAACATAGGCCTAATGATAATCATGATACCAATAGTAATAATTTATTTCCTCTGAAACACATACAATCAGAGAACCACGGAATTGTTCCTTTTTGTTGAATAATCTGTATGCAGAAGCAACCCCCCCCCCCCCATATGGAAATGATCTATCTCTTAGATTTGTCTCATACATCTTTGACAAGGGAACTTACACCCATGCAAACTGTGTTAGAATGTTTTACCCACTCTGTATTTACATAATAGAAAATATAGAAAAGTAAGACTGGAAGACCAATCTAGATGATCAAAGAACAGAAGGTGCATTTTTGTTTATTTTTCATTTATCATGTAGACTGTCTTAAAATTCATCTATTGAAATAAATCAAGTTTAGCCCTTGGCAATCATGTCATTATAAGGGGCATGAATTCTGCATTACCATCTACAGTTTTTCATGGCTTCATTGCCTTCTTACCTTGATTTTCTTTTTTCACACAAGTATTATACTCTGCAGTGCTATGATAATTTATGTCATGATTTTTAAGGTCGCATAAGCTACCTAAGATGACTTGGTGAGTTTACAAATTTTGTAAATTTCTTACTGAGAGACAGATTGTTCCTGCTCATATCCATTATTATATAATAAATTTCCTGTTGTGGGAATAAACAGATTGACGAGCCACTAAAGGAAGAAAAAGAAGAGTGCAGCTACTTGAATATATTTTTGCTGTGGATTGCCCATTTTTTAAGAATAAATGACAAATAAATGTTGGAATGGGATAAAATCATTGCAGTTTAATGGCTCTTGCTTTCCCCTGGTTAACATCAACACATCTGGGCTACTGATCCATCATGAAGTCAGGGAGATTTATTGGCTGTAAAGGTAGCCAGGGTAAACTGGTGAGGAAGAGGGGGACTGTAGGCAGGAAGCCTGTCTGCCTACCTGTTCCTTGCTACTAACAGGCTACACATGTTCCTCCAGGCAAGCTTCAAGCATCCACTTCTTTTTCTGTCTTCAAGTTGACCCACAAATATCATAAAACCACTGCATCTGTTGCTTACAAGAGATAATGCACATAAAATGGCATTATCTTGCAATGACTTATACTGTATATGCCATATTAATGCAGCTTTCATTTTCGTGAATTTCACAAGTCGGTTGCTATTCAAAAATTTACCAACATTTTGAAAATATTAACTCTTACCTTTTTCAGGTATTCGCGGTTCAATTATCCGCATCCAAATAATACGGATGAAGTAGTCAAAATCGCGTTCATATATCCCATGAAGTGCGCACTACTTTTACGAGCACCCGTTCATATAATGGTGCGAAGGACGGAGTTATTTGTCATGGTTACGGCGCACGCCTCTATAATGACATAATGTTTCCGGTGAATATCCTCACGTGTATGCACACCTCTCGCGCGCTCAAGCTCAGCAATCAGCGGTTGTGCGGGAAATCGAGTGACCTTTGACCGAACTGTGGAATGTTAGTGCGGATAAGTCGTAAAACGCGTTCATGTATTCTCGATCTACTCCTCATGCTGCAATTATGCGCATAATAGCAGCATCAAAATAATGCGCACTTTTCTACTCCTCTCCCGTTCATGTAATCGAAATTTTACGACTTAGTGCTCCTATTATCCGCATCCACGATTACCTGAAAGGGTAATCTGATCCTGACATGAATGAGGTGTGGACTTGTTTCTCCATTCATTACTTTAGACCCCTACTCCATGATCATGAATTTAACCACTTGCAAAATGGTCGGGAACTCTGGATTAGCAAAAAATTAGACTAGCTATAGATGGTGTATGCAGTATACCAGACCCCATTGTCCCAAGTTTTGCAAATCGCCACCATCATTCAATGCGCACTGTGTAGACAAAATAGATATTTTCATGTGCACTTTAATTTTGTGAATCTTGGTCCCTCATGAAAGTAGCAAAAGTTTCATACACATAAAAATGTCTGGCTTTACAGTACTTAAATGTCTATTAAAAAGTAAACAGTATACATTATGTATTAGTATTGATGTAGCAATGATACAGCATTTCTCTCTGTCTCTTACTCTTCTGCACACACACACACACACACACACACACACAAATGTCCTTCACCAAAATATGTAGTAAAAGAAATTTTGCAGTAACTTTTGTCTTGAAATTCAAGCAACTGCATCTTGCAGAAACATTCTTCCTACATAACTAGCAAATCACTCTCATAATAAACTATTGGTAATTTCCAGCTGGATCATGGGAAAGACTCATGATTGCAGTAAATAGGGGAAAATGTGGGATCTGTCATCACTGCTTCCAGAAAAGAGCCAGAGTGCAGGAGAGAAAGAAGTCAGAGTAAAGATCAAGGTCAAATACATCTACATGAGAAGAGAGAATATTAGAGGTGGGACTATGGAAAGAGAATGAAGGAGAGAAGTCTATTTTAGGAGCTTTGGGGAAGCCTCTGGCCATGGCAAGCATTTTTTCCTCCAATCCTTTCCTCTCTCCCTTCCTAGGACAGAGACAAGTTTGTGCAGTGTGGAGAGATGAGGTTATTCCCCCGCCTGCACTGATGGAATATTTGCTAACTAACTCTGAGTGCAATCTCATTCTAACTTCTAATTGACGAAGAAAATAAAGTAGAATGAAACAAACCAAAAGGTATAAGTTACAACAAGACTGGACATGTTACAAGAAAGTTTTCATGATAATTATGTCAGAATTCCATGTACTGGGAATTAAAAAGACAATCATCTGACAAGAATGTGGACATCTGAACATGAAGTTAGGCTGATTTTAATGGACAGCAGTGACCACTAATATCATAAAAATTAATGTCAAAGACTTTAGATTACATCGTATATGAAGCAAGGAATTTTTTTTTTTTTTTTGGCACTTAACAGGGCAAACCAAAAAGGTTTATTCACTCTTCAGTTTGATATTTACAGAAATAATGATGTATACCAATAATGATGTATAATGGTGTATACCAATATCTCATCATACATGCATTTATCATCAATTCTAGGAATCTTCAAAAGAACACTGCCTGGAATTATCGACTTACAGAATGTTGCCTCTTTAGTAAAATTGGTCATTAACAAAATTGTGAAATATTCAATTTCAAATCTTGAGTCCACAAAATACTTGAAGCTAAATAAGACACTTGAAACTGCCTTCCCAGGAAATTTATAAGTAATGTCAATTACAAAAATGCAGGGATGAAGCATAACAACCTGACGCATTCAGGGAAGAGCTGCTAAAAGTTGTTATATATGATACAAGTGTATGTCACATGATACAAACATACATCACATGATACAATCATACATCATAATTATGATGATATGGAAAGAGGCATTTAAATGTGGTAGATTGCTGCCATGATATTGATGCAAATACAATATACATCAAAAGGATACTTTCTCAGCCATTCCAATTAAACCAGACCTGTGACATACATCACAATTCATTTGTTGAGGCCATATGCAGATTTTCCTCCTTTTTTTTTTTTTTTTTTTTTTTTTTTTGATTTGGGGGGATTAGATTACTCTTTTATGCCATGTATGCCCTAAACTTTCAAAATATACATGGGATTCTCAATTTGAAACGTAACATTTGTCAATTTACTCAGGATAATTATATATCAAATTTCTTATAGTGCTTGGTATTTGTGTCGTAACTGAAATATATAGAAACTCTGAAACTCTGAAGTAGCAGCTGCTCCTCCTAGCATCCTAGTGTGTACGGTCCTGGATTTCACCATAAATACTATACACAGAAGCTGAGAATAAGGGGATAAGTTGTAAAAGGGACATGTATCAGGGCATTCAGACACAAAAAATTTATACTAGAACGGTATAGCTATACCAAAACGGTATAGCTATACGATGAATTTATACGTCTGAACACTGACTAATGAAATGACGTATAACGGAACGACGTATAGCGAAACAACGGTCAGAGCATCATTTCGAACTAGAACTCGATAACGAATCAGCATTCTGTGTGCGTCTGAACGTATGGTGACCATAGAATGGTGTAACTGGGCAGGGCTTAATGTTAGCGTGCATGAAAGGTGACCCCACAGCTGTCACTCATGACTATAACAGCATGAGCAGAGGGAAACTGCACATCTATATGACGTTTCCCAGAATGGTCGAAATCAGTGTCTGAACAATCTGTCGGCTATACGATGATTCTTTATACGCCTTTTCGTTATCAAGTTTTGGTATAAAATGGCATGCGTCTGAATAGGGGGCATTTCACACCTAGCAGTCACGCACTACATAATTCTTCCTAATTAAAGGGGTTATAACATGTGGGGGGTCTCAAATCCGTCATTCATTAGGGTCTCAACTTCCCAATTTGAGTCTGTCTGCACACGCATGCTATCCTTTCACCATGTCCATTAATGATCCAGAATTAAAGTTTACTTCATGACACTGCGGCAGAATGTCCCTAAATAGCCTATACCCCACGAAGGAATCCTAATTCAATATTTTCCCAACCCCAATGGCATGCCACATTGAGGTTGATGAGAAATTCAAAGTCATTGACAAGTGGTGACCAGTCGTACTAAATCCTCATGAGAAGGGACCAACACATCTCCTTCTTGACTGTCCAGCACCACTAGGTGGTTTCAACCAGTAGCTATATATAGAACACAAGAATGAGCTTTATGTATTGGAGTTTTGATAGAAACCTTTAGACCACAAGCTTTACCTGTGATTAATGATATGATGAGGGGAATCCAGCATCTTAGGAACTTAATCTTTCAGAGCGGCCAATTCTAAACCTAATATACAACTTGAGCTTAACCCATTAACACCTTGGCATTTCTGGCAATGCTATAACCTCTACCTGCCAAATGAAATGGTATATTTCACACTTTGCAGGGCTTATCAAATTGTGTGTGAAGTTGACCTGCAGAGTAATGTTGTTATGGTGATATGGACCACTAAAAGAAACACCTCATTTTCAAATATCTACATCCCATATACAGACAGACACAGACTCACACGCTCAAACATCCAAACTCACATACAGATACACCAGCAAGGCAGCTGCATGTATAGGTCAAGGGCTTTGAAATGTCTTATCCTTTCAGAAAAAGGGTCAGTGTGCTATATGAGGCTCCAATGAAATAACCAGTACAGTTTTACAAGTAAAACATAAAAATTCAGTTGTTCTAATCGAAGATATATTTATTTATGCATTCCACACAGAATTGGAATATTGTATTGATTTTGTAACAAGTTTATATGCTCCCTGCATTGTAACAAGGGAACTATCCAAGGAATTGGACACTAACCCACAAGAGGGCAGCATCAGTTGGTGAAATTCTTTCAACTGCAAAAATAGAAATTGAATCCACTCTTCATTTACACCATAAGATATATTTGAGTTCAAATCAATTTAATATTCTAACAGTACACTTCTTACAGAGAAAATGAAAGAAGCAAGGCAACGTTTTCAAATCTTTGTTCCTTGTTATGTTTTCTCCCCTCAAAGTAATTCTGATTCTTTGGAGAATACAGCAGCTGCTGAAGGTGTTTGCTTATCTTGCTATGACCTGCATTTAAACTTGGCAAACCAAAACAAATGGGAGGTAAGACGAGCAATACACATGAAATGAAGTGGTGCAGGACAGGTAAAGTGGTTCCTTAAGCTTGGAGAGTTTGGTCACAGAGAAGGGGATAGTACGTCTTCCCTACCCTCTTCAATTTCATCGCATGTGAACAGAACACCAATTGTTGTGAGCTGTGGTTTATGATTCATGAGACGACAATTAGTTTGCAGTCTTCAAACTACGTGGATAGAACAGGCTCATGAGCACTCCCTCATTGTTGTTAACACACGCACACACAAGTCGCTGGAATAAAGTTGAACCAATTAGTTCGACGTGTCTGTAAAATGTGTGATGTATAAAGGATCTAGCACAGATGGTGAGTGACATGTCCTGTCCTGTACAGTCAAAGTTGTGTCTTCTAACTGAAGCTCATTTCAGGACACAAAAATCCACACCATCCTACCCTTTTATCTGTGAATTCCTAAAAATCACATTCATGTAAATCACTTACATTTGAAGATAAGATACACTTTTAATATGCTCTTTAGCACATAGATCAGGTTGAAAGAAATACTGCTACAGGGTATAAAAGTAAAAGTAGAGAAGTAACATTGGAGCTCTAGGGAAAATTAACCATTGAAACCATATCTTGAGGTATTACACTTCTTGTGCAAGCATCCAAACTTGAGAAAATTCTATTTCCACATAAATTTTTTTTTTTGTGAGTATGATTTGTGGAAAATTGTAGTATAACAAACATTCTGGATAACATGTCATCCACATCAAATATGTGGCTTAAAAAGGTAGTTTTTTCTCTGCAAAAGACAAGTCTTCTTGCCTTCATGAGGAAATATCTTACTTCAACAATAGGCAAAATTTTATAGGCTGCAATGACCCTTTTTGAGGCTCAACACACCTCATACGTTTCTCAAACTACTGTTTTACATGTGCAAACAGACTTGCACCTCTTTATGTATTTCTTTGCTGGGAGGGGGTTATGACAGATTGGATAGTAGTGGGGTAGAAAACAATCACATTAGGCCTAGAGATAGGAAGCAACATGTTTTCCCTCCACCCCTCTTCCCCCATGCACACTGAAATAGAGTCATTCATTCATGATAAAGAGAAAGTGAGGGGGAGGGAGAGGGGAAGGAGGGTTGCTACACCCTCACCAGTCTCTCTCAATCTCTCAGAAAAGAGAATATGATTACCAGGGCTTGAAGTATATTTGTAAGGAGAATTTGACTGACCATGTGGGCTGGTGAGTATCCTGACACGCCTGTTGACCTCCTTTGTTTCCTTGGCAACCGATCCGCCTGAGCTACCGTCACTGACCAACGAAGACACACTGTCAATGCTAGAGAGTAATGGATTCTTGGCTTTCCTCCCCTTGGCCTTCCTCGTCTCCACCTCAACCTCCTCCACTTCCTCCTCTTCCTCTTCAGCTATCAAACCGTTTTCTTGAGACGTGGCATGGCGACGTCGAATGTACAGGGTGCCCTCTACCAGCGCCATGTGAACTCGCCTTCGCTCTAACGTTAGGTGAGGTGCAGATTGCGTGCGTCGTACTTGCCTGGATGCCATCGTTGCTGGAAGAATTATCTCCACACACGGCCAGACACAGAATCACAGTTTTTCCTTCTGAAATGTTGTTAAAAAAAAAGAGAGAAATCATTACATAAGACAGAAAAAAGAGACAAAGGTATATGTAAAACTTAAAGATACACCCCCTTTCACATTCCATTTGAAGTCTCACTGTGATGAACTTTAAAAAAAAAATGGAATAAAGGATAGGAATTCGATAAATGAATAGAAATGTCACTCTCATTTGTATTCAACACAGATATCGATAACACACAGGTCCAAGGTTGAGAAATAAAGAAATGGGACTATATGTTTCAGCTCAGCATGACCGGAAATGTTGCACCACAATTAAATTTGCCATATTCTTACATGACCTTCCCCCCCCCCCCCCCCAATTACATGGTACTTGGCTTAACCTGTTGAGGACGAGTCCCGAGTATACTCAGGCAGGTGTCTATGGGCGTATCAGGGCAATTAACCCCCCCCCCCCCCCCCCCCGCTAAATACTGCTTAGTGATAAGGTTAGAGTAAAGATTAGGGTTAGGGTTAGGTCTAGGGTCTAGAGTTTGGGTTAGGGATAGAATTAGGTTAAGGATTAGGATTAGGGTTAGGGTCAGGGGGAGGGTCCGGGGTAATTGCCCAGGGGATAATTGCCCAAGACCCGTCTATGGGAAATGCATGTTGTATCAAAATCAGACCATATTCTGCAACGGGTTCATAGAAAAGGAGAGAAAGAAAGATGCAGGAATAAGAACCGACCAAAGTCAATACCAATAGGAAGGATCAAAGGGTGTGCACAGTTCTGGTTGAGGTGAGGATTTAGCTTTTAACATTTTGTGAGATACTGTACGAGCTGAAATTTTCGCGTACAGATATTTTCGCGAATTGCTACTTGGAGGACATTTGCGCGTGTTGTTAATTTCGCGGTTGCGACGTTCTAACTGAACGTAACTATTTGCGCGTTGTTATTTTCGCGTGTTGTTATTTTCGCGGTTCAAAGGCGATTCGCGAAATTCGCGAAAATAAAACCACTGCGAAAATTTCAGCTCGTACAGTATTCAGAAACCACTCTATAAGATGTCAAAGAGCATGCAATTCTAAGGGGTATCAAAAGTTTATTTGATGAAAATCGGTTTTGAAATGGCTGAGATATCCAAAAATAAGGTGAAACAAAGAGATCCTAATAAAAGGCGTGGCCTGTCGCCTTTTATTATTATCACTTTTTTGGATATCTCAGCCATTTGAAAACCAATTTTCATCAAATAAATGGTGAATCCTTCTTAAAATTACATGCTCTTTCATATTTCATAAGAGGTTTCTCATTATCTCACTGAGGAATGTTCCAAATATGAATCCCCACCTCAACCAGTACTGTACAGCCCCTTTAAGATAGCATTGAAAAGAGAAAGGACTCTCATCCATGATACACACAATCTTTTGAAGTAAAATGACTGAGAAGTGATACCAATCCCTTATAACCTTTTTCTCTCCTGGTCTGAGGTAAGGCTGTTCTATACCCCCACCCCACCCCCCTTTTCTGCGGGAGGGAGGGGATAGGGGGTATTCTCTCATACTGAAATCAGCATGACTTGAAAGAAAAATCCAATTTTTTTCCTTAAATAAAGTCACTTCCAAAAGAAAAGGCTGTAATTGCAACTCAGTATTGGCAAGAAATTGTCATCTGATAATGACTCATGCATGAGGCATTGCCAACAGAGGAATGTGTGTTGATTGAGCACCATGACATTTTGCTAATGAGGTCCCTAGACTTTCGGGAAAGCAAGCCATACAAGTGTGTATTTTAACTATAGGCTGCTAATCTGGCTCTACCCTTGAATATGCTCTATACATGCTACAAGGACACTATGGGAAAAAATAGGATATTGACTTTGGAAATTGAATAAATTAATATTTGTCATCATAGAATATCAAGCCAAGAAAGTACAACTTGCATGAATGTTTGATTTGAATATGAGCAAGAAGATAGGAGCAGTATAGATTGGTCAAAATTTGAACTTCACTTGTAAATCCAGATTCATTCACAGACATCATAGATACTCTTATTGGGAGTGAATCTAAAACAGCATCTGATGAACATTACAATATAATTATGATAACTGCTTTTGATATGTAACCCTCATGGTCACAAGGAGAGCTTGTTAATATGTTGTACATAACATGTCAACAATTTCATATTTTCTCTGAATTAAAGGAGAGTTATGGAAAGAAAAATAATAATAATATACGACTATGTATACTGCCATAATAAAAAAATGACTGTAAAATCATTTTTCATTTCACATGTTGTGAAACTTTTCACTGTACAGTGATCAGGTCTCTTGTTTGACAGCAGCTGTCATCCAGGCTGTTCAAGTTTGGCTTGTGGTTTTTAACTTTGAGGTAAAACTCAGCAGACAATGACCATGAAAACAGACACGCAGCTTACTCAACCGAGTTCAAACTTGTGTGATATTCCTGCCATGTTCCCATGAAAGCTTGAAAAATTTAGTTTAGCTTGTGGTTTCACACATGGAGGATATACTAGACCCATGAGAGCTCTATGTTTAGATATTATTGATTTTTTTTTAAATCTTAAAGTAACTCATATCTAGGGCAGTGGTTACATACCACAGAGCAAAGCTTTCATGCAGAGAGACATGGTAATGGCTGAATATTTACATCAAAGGAAGGTCAAGTGCTTCGTTTTTATTGTATTCAAATTGTGATTGTGAACTCTCTTTAACACAATCATGATTATATACAGGTTACAAAAATAAACACACATTGCTATTGGCAACTGCCATGAAATTATGACATTCTTGTGATCTAGGGGATTGATTTGCAATGGAGAAAAGATCACTGTTTCAGGAATGCAGATGAGGAACATCTTACATTAAAAAAACTTTAATTCATTCCTCAAAAATGTACAGATGCGACATTCAAAACTAATAGCACTGATAAATTCATGTATGATGAAAACGACGGCTTACACGAGTCTCAAAGGCAAAATAATTTTAATGTAATCATACAACCCATTTCCAAACTGGCATGAGCAGTCATCACTTTACTGCCATACTTTACTGTATTACTGTACTGCCATATTTTACTGTATGTGAAGTTCATACTGAGCCATGTGACTTTCTGCAATCACTGAGGGAAGTAAGGATTATGCATCAACCCTCATGTAGCTCACTACATTCTAGTCTAAACTTCCACAGGAGTTACCACGAAACTAGCAACAACTCCTGTGGTTACATGTAGATAGCTCATTGACAATGCATCTCTCCCTACCCCCCCCCCCCCACCCTTCTGGTCAGAGGTTTGTCTGAATACAGTTTTCAAAGTTGTTGTTTTTTTCTTTATATGTTTTATTGATTTCAACTATTGGCATACTAATATAAATCATTTCTAATTATGGTATACAAATAACACAAACAAGAAAAATAAATTTTGCGAGAAAAGAAAAAAAAAGAGAAAAAAGGCAGCAAAGTAGAGGTACGTTTGACCTTCAGCCCTCCATCAAGGGGAGATTCAAAGTTCATGATCAAGTGTGACTCCTGCTAGTACTAAATACATCTGTTCAAACACACACACACCCCAAAAAAATAATAAATGAATAAATAAATAAATAAATAAGTAAATAAATGGAGAAATAAATAAATAAAGAATATAAATGAATAAATAATAGTTATCCAATCCCACAGTAAAGCAAATTCATCTAACTTTTTTGGTAAACTTTTTGTACAACATCTATAAAGAATTTTCAAGACTTCAGTTTTCCCTTAATATGAAAGGGATTGCAATTGTTTTGGCATATGTACTTAAAACAAAATAAGGAATATGAAATGTGACATTAAGAACCTCCATGTGGGCATTGAGCAGGAAAACCTCCATCAAAACTTTTAGGCCAGAGTGAAAACAATACACCCAGTGGGCCTACCAGCAAGGAGGTACTCGCCTAGTACCTCTGGCTACCACTCACCTAGGAATGACTGTTTCACAATCAGCCTACCACTCACCTAGGTATGACTGTTTCACAATCACTACATTTCCATGGAGATGGTTCCTAATACTTGGGGAAAAAAACAAGAGACTTCCTTTCTGGATAATGTACAGAGTGTTCAACATGTGCTTTTCAGGGGTGAGAATGCACCACAATCGGTATTAGCAACTGCCATGTTTTTCAGTGCCTTTTCCATATTTGTCCTTTTCTTTAAAGGTAATCTGGGACTAAATGACTATGACAGAGGTCTCCATTGGTCAGATGATTTAATCAGTGCTGCTAAAACTGCTGCCATGTTACTACAGGGATAATAACCATGTAAACAGCAATATCCTGAGGGCTGAAATAGCATATTTTCAGTGGAAAACACTATTTAACCTTTTTTGCAATAGATATGAGTAGTAGCATACAAGTTGGGAAACACATTTTTTTTTAATGAAACATGTGGTACTTTTGGTAAAAAAAAAGAACTAAAACACTGCAAAAAAATATCTGCTGTCCTGTTCACTGAGATACCAAAAAGTCTGTTGCATTTTAGAAGTGAACTTATCTGCAGGTGCATATTATATCCCTCTAAAAATTAATTAATCATGGCCATCATTTACCATCACTCTGCATACCGAGAAGAAAAAATGTAATGTTATGGCACTTGAGAAAAATTGTGGGGCTTTGCCACAGTAAATGCAGTATATGTGGAATTGGCTTGGGTAGTCTGCAACCCACAACTACAGGCATACTAAGCATATACTGTGGGAGGCTGGCTGCACATTTTTTTGAATGATCACAAGAAAGATTCAAAATATGGAGTCAAAGTCACCAGTACTTGACAAAATTGTAATTTTCTCTTGAGCAAGCATTCTCATTGCAAACTGTCACATGTAAAGTTAGAAAAAAAAATCACAGTAGTCCCGTATGCCATTTTTTGTGGGGATGTTTAAAGTGGCTTTTATAGGTATGCACATTTTTTACAACTTTCACCAAATTTTTCCCTCATTAATTTTCTCTGTCACACTGTGAATGGCCCTGTACACACTGTACATTGAGTGACCCTGTCATCCACTAGCTGCCTGATGTAGGCCTTAACAGTAAGTTCAGTTTTTGAACAGGTGTGACCACGGTGAGTCGCAAAAGAATTAAAAGCTGTGTAATGATTCAGAAAATGCCATGACTCACTGTAGTTTGATTCTATGGGGCTGATCAACCCTTAGGAATCTACAGTTCTATTTCCTTCCCACCCATTATCTCACTCTATCTCACTCTCTGTAAAATGGAAATCAAAACCACTTGACTCTGTGAAAAGTGATATACTACCATTTACAGTTATCTACATTTCATTTTGGATTGAGAAAATAATAATATCTATTTCAACTTCCGTTGCTTGTACATCCAGAATAGCCATACACAAGTAACTCCTCGTACTCAACATACCTCCTGTACACTACTTGCTTCCTGGTCAATTTCCTACTTATAAGTTGTTGTTTTTTGTATACCTATAGTTGTTCCATAAATCTTATGGCCCTTTCAAACACAGGAACAATCAGTAGAATACATAGCATGTTCAAATGTAAACAGACTACTGTAAAAGTGAATATTTTCGCGCGACTAATTTTTCGCGCTTGGCCGGGTAAGAAGGGTTTCGCATGTTTTTAATTCCGTGGAACCTAGACACCAAGGACAGGAACATACGACAAGCAAAAACATTTGCGTGCTTTTATTTTCGCGCTAGTGTTTGGCTGCGCGAAATGCGCGAAAATGTCAACACCGCGAAAATTTCCACTTTTACAGTATACCATGTGGCAGAGGGTATATCTCAAAGCAGAATTGAAATTAGTTCCAAGGACATGTGAGGTCTATGACTACATTTTGTGTGTGTGGAAGCAAAATTTTCAGACTTGGCAGTTAGTGTGCATCTAGCCTGCAGGCTCATACGTTCAATATATCCACTAAGATCTACAGAATAGGTTGGCCATAAGTAGATGCTATTCTTTATTTCTTTCAGGAAAATGGAAATTAGATATCATGGATTATAAAACTGAATTAAACAGGAAGGCAAATCAAAAGAAAACAATTACTCAAAAGTGTGTGGTTAATCATTTCATGGCCATGACATTAAAAAGTATTTGTTCAAATTCGGCAATCTCAGTTTTGTCAGCCTTATATAGTACTGAATGGTGTACTTACTTTCATATTTACAAATAGGTGGGACCAAAGGGCACACCAAGCTTTCTGTTTCACTGGATGTCATATTAGCCGGGTTCACACGTACACCAATTAGCGGGATACAAATCTCGAAATTTGCATCGCGATCGCCATCCCGAGTTTTTTGCACGTGTGGACAGAAAAAACCCGAAAATTAGCGGGATAAGCATCGCGATGCTAATCCCAAGAAATCTGCGCTGGTTCGTCAATTAGCGGGATAATTGGCCCCGCGCTGGTACGTGTGAACGGTCGGGATTAGAATCTCGAGTTTTTATATCCCATCATGCAATGCGCACATCACAACAGCGAGACCTCTGCGAAGAGCTCCTTCACCTCTTTGGAGCACAACAACAACAGCGCGCGAACCACACCACTGACGCGTAAAAGACAATGGACAAAGGTAAGTGCGCGCAGGCATTGATAGAGAAGGGCGCTGAGTGACCCAGTTTGCAGGCTTTGCTGTTATCTCTATCGGCAATTAGCGGGATAATTCGGTACGTGTGGACGCTCGCCAAATTAGCGGGATACCGATCGCGATCGCTATCCCGCTAATTTGGTACGTGTGGACGCTCGCAAAAAAACTCGGGATGTGCATCGCGATCGTCATCCCGCTATTTTGTACGTGTGAACCCGGCTAATGTCTTTGTTTGTTTAACTACGGGTTGCTTAAAAATGAAGGCCAACAATTTTATCAAAATTTCAGGAATGTATAATTGCCTGAAGTATATTTTAGATGCAATATTGACTGAACTGGAAAGTAACCATTTTCACTCAAAACATGAAAAAGTCTTACACATGTCAAAATACATTGTGACACACTATAGTATTTAGGGTAGTAATTAAACCTTCACATAAAATATGCATGTTAGAGTTGAGAGTGAAATGTGTAACAAAATACCACCCATCGTGCAGTGGTATGTTTTTCACATGACGTGTGATACTTCATATATTTTCCCTGTAGGTGATATGCCCTTACACAACGCTTACCAAAAACACCATGGTATTTCATGAACATGAACATTGTCAGTTTATCAAAACACTACAATGACTTAATTACTTTTATTCTACCTAAAAATAAATTAAGTTATACTTTGTGCGAAGATCAGTGGGAGATTTGTGAGCCTGTAACATAGTCATAACATATATTCTTTGTTAATGATTTTGACCAACATTACTGTTTCCTGATGGTTTAAGTATGTGCAACTTTTATATTCTGTGTGATTTCTTATTTTATGTCCTATTTTTATGACACTTAAACTATTCTCCTTGTTACATGTACAATGATATAGATTCCCTTTTATGATTTAAAATAGACTTGATTGAGGAGTAGTACTGCACTTCAAGAAATCATTCATGCTGGCCCTGTAGATGGATGGCAAAATCTAAACAGATGAAATGCCTCCACACATTCATGTCCCTAATCACCATGCACCTTGCACAAAGTAAAACAAACAACTTATGACTCTTACTTTATTAGCAACAAGGCAATAACATACCTTTGGGGAAAAAAATCACACCAAAAACAAAAAAGTTTTTTCAAAACAAGATTTTGTTGTGGTTATCCTGCTAACGCAATGTGCCATGAGGAGTTTGCACCTGTAGTTTAGCTTCCTGAAAATATGATTATCATCAATCCCCGATGTGAAAGAAGCTTTGCTATGGGGAGGGCTTCCACCAAGGAATTGTATGTGTCAGCATGTGTCACTCATCATTTTAGGCTTTTTTTTTTTTCTTTCTTTCTTTCTTTTTTTTTTGGGGGGGGGGGGGCTGGACCAAGGTGATGGTAAAGCTGCTGTAAAACTTTAAAACTCTGCTGGTTTGTCCCCAAAAATATGAGTAAGACCAAGGGCTTTTTGAAGCTCCTTGGTAAGACATAATCCTGTGGATATAAACCACAAGTAATCAGTGATAAATCTCCTTGTGAGCACTAGTCATGGTAGATGACTATAACTGTGTCCAACAGCACATATTAAATATAATGGGAATATCACCTGTCACATTTTGATGTATGCATGAGGTGAGGTATTACTACATGATTATGGTAATGCATTATAACTACATATACATGTGGAGGCTACAGCAGCTACAGCCTATTTTGAGAATTACTCTCACTTAAGTGTGTTATATCGAGAAGTGGACAAGGAATACCAAATATTCCATGAGTCTGACTTTGATTGATGCACATAAAGGCAGGTGATCCACAACAGTGTAGAAAGCCAGGTCACATTGACATAAATTGTGTGGGTCTACAAAATGAAAAGTTTCATGCCCTATGCAGTGAGACTGAGAGGTAGGGATGTAGTAAGGGGAGGTAAGGTTAATGACTTGTGGCAGTTTTCAGGAAGAAGGATCCCAGAACGTGGCAGTGGTAAGGGAGGTAACAGGTAGTGCTACCTCCTAGAAAGCTTATTGGGACTGTGAGACAGGATTTAAAGGTGCTCACTACTTTCTAGGGAGACTTTAAAGTACACATTCACATCATGGACAAAAATGGCTTTAATCCGTTCAGGACGGGCTGACTTTGCTACAATACGCATTTCAAATAGACTCTTGCCCGAGTATATAATTGGGACTCATCATCAATGGGTTAAGGAATACAGCTGTAGATGAACAGCAAACATGTAAAATGGCAGGGATTTCACTGAAATTGGGCTTAACTCAAAAAGTTGTGGAATTCTTAAGTTGTACATGTTTTGAATGAAATCAAGATATTGAAAGGAAATACTATATTGCACAATACAAGATGAGCATAATGAAAACTAGTGGACATTTGCTACCTTTCCGCTCGTGTGCATACGCGTACGTCGCTATAACACGTAATTTGCAAGGGCAAAATATGACAATGTCTCGCTTTTCTAATAAAATCTCTTTGTTCCAGTTAACTTTTTCACTTGGGGCGAGTATCATTTGAAAGCGGAAATTGTCTGCTATGTGATGACATTCAAAAGTTTATGACAGGGGCAATAGTCATATTGCACTTTTTGTTTCAAAGTTGTTACGCATTCACTTTTTAAGGCAAGAGTCTATGGGAAATGATTCCAAATCCAGCAAGTTTACGTGCACCTGCCACACGCCAAAGGCCATAACTCGAGAATGCAGGCACGTATCGACTTGGGGCGAACGGTTTTAGAAAGAGCATATACTAAGCTTGACCACCATGTAAAACTCATTGCGATTGGTCAAAAGATCTCGTTGCACTTTTGTCCTGAAAAGTTTTGCATAAAATGTAAAATGCCTCCAAATGGAGGAAAACGGCCCATGACGTAATGCGACTATTCCATTCGCAGTTCGGGGGAGTAGTAACTCTTGGGCATTACCGCGCAAAGAGGCTGACGATAACCATTGCTTCGACTCGGTGAATCGACGGATTTGTGTCCAGTTTCTTTCTTTAGCAGAATATTTATGACAATGAAGATAAGATATATTATTTCATGGTTTTTATAACGACAAAATTTTGTCATTTATGAGGGATAGTATAGTTAACTGGTGAAATAAAATCCCGAAATCGTTTTGTTCTGCGTGGGAAAGTAGCATAAACGCTTAGCTGCATATAGTCCCACACGTACAAAACTATGTACTTTATTTATCATCAGTGTGCATTGGTAACCGGTAAGATTGTGTACTTTTGTAGCGTCAAACTTCAACTTTACGTACGTGTTTTATCATATTTTATATATATGTGGAATGTGTGTGTGTGTGTGTGTGTGTGTGTGTGTGCTCGTATGGTCTACGGGAGAGACGGGTGACAAAGGTGCGCTGCATGTGATGATACGGTTACCCCTATTTCCAACAATGGAGCAATCCCGTCTCGCTCTTACGAGGAGACCGTGGCCAGTCGGGCGTATAGTAAAGTAAACAAAGCGGAGCGGTGAACGGAGCGGACACGAATGGACTTTTTGTCCAAATCTAGTCAAAAGTTTTCACTATGTGATGATAGCATGGATTCAAACTTGGTACACTGATTGGTCACACAAATCTTCAATACATTTTCTTGTTTGAACATCCAAAAAAGTGTACAGAAATCTTTTGTTGCATTGTAATAATCTGGTAATTATAACTCTAGAGGGAAAAGGTTTATTCTGCTGCTATATTGTTAATCCCCCTAAGATGATTTACATGATTTGAGTGTGTACAGTACGAATGTGTGAAACTAAATAGAATGAGTGTGGGTTCATCATCTCATGTGATTTGCAACAAAATGTTAGGTTTTTGTAAAAACACTTTAAAACGTTAAAGTTCCACTACTACCTTACTTTATAAATGCAACATTTTGATTAGATTTCTACCATTTGATTCTGCTGATTTTACTCTTATTACTTCCGCCAAGGGAGGAGGTTATGTTTTCATTACTTGGTTTGTGTGTTTGTGTGTTTGTCCTTGTGCAAAATAACTCAGAAAGTAGATAACGGATTTGGATGAAACTTGCAGGAAAGGTTTAGAATGATACAAGTAACAGATGATTAAATTTTGGTAGTGATCCAAGAATTTTTTGGGAATTTATGAAGGATTTTTGATATTTTGGCAGGTAGGGTCAATGAACTTAGGAGTTCAGGCTGCGCGTATTGAGGTTTGCATGTGCGCACTAAAGTGCATGCTCTAGTTTTTTCTACTAGGGTGAGGCGTGCTGTGCAGCTGAGGGTTTATGACAAAGGCTTCTATATTGGGAAATCGGGCGACTTTCAGCACACAATGCTACAGAAGTACATATGGGTAGAAATTACTGAAATCTCTATGGAAGAACAAGATCAGTGGTGGAAATGAGCGGCATGCTTGGCGGAGGTCTGCGCTCTCAGAGTGCTTCTCTAGTCCATTAATGTCAACCTGAACATAGTAAGGAGAAATAATGGTGGTTTAACCCTTTATCATGCTTTGTTCACCAATTTGGTATGCATGCTAGTGTGCTTTCTTTGCTGACTCACACTGATGTCTGAAAACTAATTGTGGATGAATAGAGACTACCTGATCTGATTGATATCTCTTATGTCACCATGGTCCTCTTGTTGGACTGAGGCAAATTGCTACATGTTAACGGGCTTGTTAATCTACACCTAAGTCTAGATTGGATGAATTACTGAATACAGATGAAATCAAAACTTATTGGGCACAACAAAATGGTTGAAAATAATCCTTTCATTGACTTCAGGGCAATCTTGGATTTTCCCTGACAGAGGATTATTCTGCAGAAAAGTTTGAAATGTCTAAAAGTCTGTCAATCCAACAATCTTCTCTTACTCTGTAATTCATCTGAGACTATGACACTCAGTTTAGTATTTATCACAACAATCACTCATGTAGTTGGGGTTTTTTTTATATGGGGAGACAAGTTGTACTTTGTACCTTTTTCACCCAGTATGTGTTTTTATTCAACAGAAAAGTATGAAACTCAAAGCAAAAACAAACTGCTTTGTTTAGGAAGTAAGTTTTCTTCACATTGTAAAACTGGAAAGCAGAAAGCATACGTTTAACTCAGTTGTTTTGACAGTCAGATTTCTCCTGTGGCCCATAAAGGGACTGATTTCTCTACCTGTGTCTGGTGAATCAGGTATGTGTAGGTTTGCTGTTGAGTGAATGCTGTCATTCATATGTCAATTATTATGAACTTCATAACATCGTGTTGAATCACACATTAATACTGAGAATACGGAACATTTTTTTTTTGGGGGGGGGGATCATTGTAACTACCATCTACTCTCTAAAAAAAAATCGAGTGAAAATATTCGCTCTTAAAGGTAGGGAATCCCATTTGTATGCCTTAAATGAAGAGTTGTATAAATACAGTGGTATGTTGAAGAGAGTATCATTTTAGAAACTCCCATAAAGTATTGAAAGTGGAAGGTAACATTTAGTACATTTTTATTGACCGTTAGATTTTGAATTGAATTTTTTTCGGGGCTCACCGTAAATTCCATTACATTACTAGGCTACTTTTGCAGACCCATGCACTGCATGTGTGTCCATCATGTATATTTTGTGAAGAAAGTTCATCAAAACTTACAAACATTTCTATATACATTCTTGCCACACACTCTATATGTTATTACATCAGCTCTTATACTTTTAGATTTGTATTTATAGATAAAAAAAAATACAGAAGACTGCAACAAAAAGGCTTAAGTGTGGCTGACACACAGAACTACTGAGTAGTTGAGTTTTGTGCATTATTCAAATTGTAGATAACTGTTGACTTCCAAATTTCTCAGCAGTGGCCTAAACAAGTCCCCTGAGGTTCATATTTAATGTCTTGCTGCATTTTGGGAGGTCTGTAAAAGGTATCCCCTACCTTTAAAAGAGTGAATACAAAAAAGAGTGAAATTGGGAGTGAATTTTGAGTGAAAATGTTCATTTTCACTCTTTTTAGATTGACCTCAGGGATCACTCCATTTTGAGTGAAAATGTTCATTTTCACTTGCTTTAGAGTGACCTCAGGGATCACTCCAAAATCTTCGAGTGATCCCTGAGGTCACTCCAAAATGAGTGAAAATGAACATTTTCACTCAAAATTCATTCCAATTTCACTCAAAATTCACTCTTTTTTGTATTCACTCTTTTAAGAGTGAATATTTTCACTCTATTCTTTTTTAGAGAGTATATTTCAACTGAAATATAACTTTACTTTTCTTTGTGCCTCCTGACATATAAGTAATCTCTTCAAACCATTGATGTTTCAAACAATAATCTGTCTATACAGTCTCTTCGTTACCATCTTAGTTAGATGAGTATTTCTTTTCAGATACTAAACACAATAGTTCACAAAAGGTGGATAAATCTATTCATGTTCCTTCTTCACAAGGTATGGCACAAGCAACAAGATACACATTTTTTTTATATCAAATGGGTGAGTCAAATACTGGTTAGTAATTGGCTAAACGGCCCATTCTCAGTAAAAGCGTTCAAATACGGAATTTTGGTGTCGCCGACATTCCATGACAGTTTGCGGTTCCCTGAAACCTATTAGATACTATTTAAATGCTTATAATATATCACGAGGACTTTATTTGTTAAAAATAAACACGATCAAATGCGGTTGTCTGCCTTTTTGTATAAAATTTTGCTGTTAAACTTCGTTAAGACCCCCAAAACGCAGTGTCGCCGGCTATTTCAGAATTATGTTTTATTGCTCCTCTCCGTCCACAAACACACTTTCCAAATATTATTTTCATGGACGATGAGCATATCATATGTGCTAATCACAATACTCAAAAAGTTCCACAATTTGTATTGACTTCTTTTTTTATAGCCTTTTGAAACCTGTCGCCAAATTCACCGCCAGATACGTTACCAGTTTCTTTCGTGTTACAGCATTGCGAAAATAACAAGACTATGCAATGACCCTGTGTATATGAAACCCTGAGGATATACTTCATACATTGCAAGTACTTAGATTTTTTGTGCAACAGCTCTTTTTTGAGAATACGGTACAATGTTTCAAATATCGGTTTTCTACACTTTTATTTGGACAGATACGTGACATACTTTTCACGCCACCCACTGCGACAGATATTGCAATGTCAGACAAATTGTATGTTATACATTACTCCTCGGAATGACGCATCGATTCAACATTAAAGTTTAGTACCAGTGAGAAATATTTGGTAGATATCGCTCTCATAATAATATGATCGACCATATACGTTACCACAGATACGTTACCCCAGATACGTGACCGAATTTTGATGATTGGTCTTGTGCTTTCTGGGGATCAAATCTGGTCAAAATTCATCCCTACACATTACATGCTTCGTTTTGTTGGACCTCAGGATTATATTCTTACACCAAAGGACAGAGAGGTGAAAAGATCAACACTTCCACATGATTTTTCTTGCTGCGTCAGTGTCTCACAACTTAATGCCAAGTTTTCCGACAGATACGTTACCACATAATCAAAATGCTGAAAAGAAATTGTAAATGTTTTTACAAACAAATCGTTGTGTGCTCATAAACTCCAAAGTTCTATTCTATAAAACCCAGTCACTTTCATATTCTATGCAACAACTTTGAACGTTTATTTTACAGGACAAAGCTAAGATTGAGCATATCAGTTTTTTGCTTTTCAGATTTAACAGATACGTTACGTATAATTCTGGGCACCCACGGTGGCAAATAATGTTATGTAAAACAAAGTGTTCATAAAACAATTCTGCATAGAATGACGCTTCCATAAAAAATTAAAGTTATGTTCAAATGAAGAATATTCAGTAGAAATTGCTTTGTAACTTCACCGACAGATTCATTTACCGTACGCCAGATACGTTACCAAACTTTGAAAGAGTAAAAAGTAGTTTATGAAACGCTTCCGAGAAAAGTTTCAGTGTTCTGTTGCATATTTATTCTAGTGTTTTTCAACATATGAAGAACTACTCAAGATTCATTGATAAGTTGAACAATTATTTATTCATTTTCATTAAAAGGGATGAGCCAAATACGTTACCATAGGTCAAACAACTGTTTAGCATATCGAGTTCATAGAGACTGTACCTACTTCCTTCTAAATGCCTGCAAAAATATATTTTTTAAACCTTGTTAGCATTACCCATCAAAACTTAATGAATATTTATAGTCAGATGGATAAATACATTCAGACGTAAGATGAGAATATTCTGTGAATGAAGAAATCAGCTTTCACATTTAGGGCTCTTTTCCACTACATTTGATAGTTTAAATATTACGTACAATGTTTAAAATGGTTAATTTGGGCTTACATCATTCATGTTTACATCAGTTCATGAGGTAAATAATTAAACAGGTGATATTTATTACTTCATACACAACTAAAATTATTACTTATATTTTACCAGATACGTTACCAAAGGTGATTCGATTTTTTTAAATAGTTATTTCCCTAGGAAAGCAATTCATATTTGTTTCCTGTGAAATTCCAAATTGGATCGTTCCCTTTGCATGATTTGTGGGATTCGAAACTTTATTTGTAAGCGAAATTTGCTAAAAATACAAAGTGAATCTTAAGGTTATATTTCATTTCAGCAAAAAGCATATTTCAACCTACCACACAGAAATAATTTCTACCAATTAGCAAGGGATGACAACATCTTTACCTCTTGAAAAACCCCAATATCTTTAGGGGGGACAGATGTCTTTTCCTAAACAGAAATTGGATCAAAACAATAAATTTAATTCAGAGTTAGGAGTCCATTACAACATGTAAATTTGCAGTAACGTATCTGATTGGTGATCAAAAATCATATATGATGCTCTATTTCAATTCATTTTTACTCAATGAATGGCCATCATTTAGAATGTTCCACTTTTTGTTTCGTATTTGACCGGTTTTGAAGTTTCCGAAAACACATCTTTGAATGTATTACTTTGTGGTTGATTTTTCGGTTTTACTCACATGGAATTGAACACTTAATCTGAGAATGGCCCAAACACAGTCATGTGATGGAGGCACATTGGTTATGTTCGCCCATGGGCAGGACATTTTTGTAATGTTTTCCCATGGGAAAATATTTTCACGTAACAAATGACAACCAATTATTGTGATGCATACGAAAGTGTGATTTGAAGGACCCGCGCAGAGTGAATTTGGCTCTGTGCGAGCGATCGAGTGCGCTGTGCTGGTGATTTGACTAACCCATACAATATAACAGATGATGACTTTTGTTGTCGAGGACATGTACCAAACGTTCCACCCTCAGGGTTTGAAATGCTATTTCAGGAGGCTATAAGTCCCTCGACTTCGTCTCGGGACTTATAACCTCCCTCAATAGCATTTCAAACCCTTCAGGTGGAACATTCGGTATGTTCCCTCCCCCGCCAGTCATCATCTATATACTGTTACAAATGAAAGACTAAACTGTGAAAATAAAAATTATAATGATTAAAAATAGTGGTAGATGTAATAGTAGTAGTAGTAGCAGTAGCAGTAGTAGTAGTAGTAGTAGTAGTAGTAGCAGCAGTAGTAGTTTTAGTAGTAGTAGTAGTAGTAGGTAGTAGGTAGCAGTAGAATGTTAGAATAAACTGTTATTTCCACAAAACAATATATACAAGAATAATCTGACAAAATAAAAAGGATTTCAGAGATTTTCAGAGATGTGTTAAATGCGCATATGGAGGAGAAATTGTATGGTCATTCCAAAGCTTTGGAACCGAGTTCTGTGTTTTTAAATCTCATATTGTGGCAGCTAATGAAAAAAAAAAAAAAAAAAGAATTAGAAATTGAGAGGCTGGTTTGAAAAATCTGGTTATATGTACAGTATATAATTAGACTTTGAACAAGATGTGATCATAAGATAAAGCCAGTGCATGAGTATAATCACGCCTTCCTTAGACCTGGTATATCAGAATCACTTATCAACCTGTAACAGTTGCACTACTGCAGATTCAATTCTTTGTCATTTTTTTTTCTTTACAATATATACAGCAAAATATTGCCTTTGAAGAGAAATTCAGAATAGGAATCAAGCTACACCAGTTCTACATCAAAACTGGATGGATTGATACTATCATCACACAGACGTGTTTCTTGAATCCTGAATATGTCATTTGTCTTTACCACATCGTTTTCACATACCAGCTAAAATCTCCAGGCATTGTTTGTGATCGTTTACACACGAGAGAAAATTTGTAACTTGAATCATCATTGTAATGATGATTGCAATTCGTCTTTAGAATTATCGGACCTTACACACGCTCGCTCAAAAACTGTGATTAGAATTTGAATTCTCGAGCGAAGGTGTTACGTAATCCTTGGTGACTTGTCAATCAAAACAACGAGGTTCTATAGCGCGCACTTTCATACTAGCTGGCTCAGCTCCGCCCCTCAAAAGATGTTTTGGAGGTCAAGCATTACACATGCAAATTTCGCACCGTAATTTGAGTGAAACTTCACTGGAATTCACCTCCGGACTAGATAGAATTTGAATTCGTGACTGTGATTAGCATTCGTGATTCTAATTTGCTTCCACACGTGCTAAAAATTTGTCATTAGAATTATTTTTCACTGGAATCATCATTCAAATGACGAATTTTTGACCTTGTGTAACCGCTCTACATATGATATCATGACAAACAATGAAAACATATGGAGGCATGGATGGATGGCCAGGGGGATTGAGGATCAAACAAACAAATCAGACACTACAGCTAACCACAGCAAAGAAAGGAACCACTTGAATGAATTGCAAGCTACAAACAGAATGCTCTTGAAAACTAGTCCTTGCAACAATGTTTATTTCCTTGACAAGTTCACCCCTAGCTCTGCCACTCTGATCACTATTCAACTTTTTATCTCTCAAATAATGAGAAACTGACATGCTATGAATACAGTTAAGCAAATTATCATCGACATACATGGTATCCACAAATATCAAGATCTTCTTGTTCAAAGCTTGTCTTCCATTGGGGAAACTCTTGCCAACTTGGTTGCATCATTTAATCACACAAACTTCTGTGTCACCATTTTGGCACTTTGGTTTGCCCTCAACATATGTTCCATTCATCAACACTGGATATTGAGGAATCCAGGTCATATCCACGCCAACTTTTCCCTTTTACCTGAGTCAGGGGAGTGACCAATGCTCCTGGATGAAGCCCCTCTGCCCCACCCATCCAACCTCCAAAGAAAAGACCCAACCTGACGGGCTGAAGGCAAGGGTGGTAGCCAAGTGGGACTGTGGGGATTAATAAGGGGAAGCTGTTCATTCCCGGGTTTCCCCCAGTGCTCACAGGTGCAAGGGAGGCATTGCTGGGGGTGTCAAAATGTGAATTAGTTCAAAACTCTGTAGGTTAGGCACATCTATTCATCTTTCACAAACCCCAATTGATCTGAGCTCAGTCTATGTCCAGAAAACTGTTTCTAGAGACCAGTTTCTATGGTATTCAATCTTGGTAACACACCATGTGAATGGATGGGGAAGAAGTCTTGTTGCTAAGCAAACTGTGACAAAGCAACCAATGATATGACTGTATTCAAACTGTGACAGAGGGCATGATTCATGGAAGACAAAAACTAGAGCAATGCCAAGGCCGTGGAGTGAATGGTCTTTGCTTCTCTTGCAATCATTGTATCTGCCATGAGTACAACATGTACTATAGCAGCCTTTCACTTACACTTTGATGAAGTTTATTAAACCTGAACAATGACTGAGGACTGACCTTGAACTAAAATCCTCTCTTCACAAAGGAAATATTTCTTTGAAATAAGGTAAAATGTCTTCAATGCCCTAACAACAGTAATAATAGGAAATAGGTCACATCCATGGACAACACATTTATCAACATTTCAAGGACCTCTGACCTTAAACTTTCACCGACTTCTCTGCAATTGCAGGCAGATAATCATTCAATAATTTCTATAATTAAGTTTGAGTTGTACAATTTCATGCAAGGTACAGTGATGTTTGCTCTTGATCTATGATGTATTGCTACTATCATATCCATGCTGATAACTCTGTATTTTGTTTCATTACATTGCGATTAATATGTAACCTGAGTATTATACATTATCAACATGAAAAAAGCAACCTATTCCTCCAAAGTTCTTGGGTACTGGTGTATGGATGACTAACAAGGCATCCCAGCTCAAAATTACATAAAGGGATGTGGCTACTTTAACCCACTGAGGACGTTTTGATTTTGCTACAACAAGCATTTCCCACAGACGCTTGCCCAAGTATACTTTGGACTCGTCCTCAACATGGCACTAAATGTAAAATCTGTCCAAGTAAGGGATTTAGATATGCAAGAGAACTTCTTTATTCACTTTATGTGTCCCTATGTGCCTCAGAATAGGTCACTAAATCGATTGGGCATTTCAAATTATATTTCTGTAGCACATCTCTACAGCATGGACTTGTACAGTACTTGTACTTGTGTTTGTTTGTTTTTTTATTGAACAGGTTTTATTAAAAATCATGTCTGGCAGCCAAAGGCTGAATTGCACATGTTTTACAATCATAGTTATAAAAACAGACAGATTATTTCGGTGCTCTGTACAAACAATGATATAACGACATGATATATAAAAAAAGAACAAATATTACAGTGGTCACATGTGGTAAATCACAAGAAGTGATCAATCTATGAGGGTACCAGCCAAATCAATTCTGAAATTGCTTTTACAAAAATGAAAAAAAGGGGATAAAAAAATATCCTCTCAACATGGCAACACTGCTCTACACTGAATAAAAAAAAAAAAATCATTACTATTACAACTGATAATGAAATTAGTGAGGGTACCAGCCCATCAATACTCAGATTACTTTTTCAAAAAGAAAAGAAAAACAAAAAAGAAGAAATGAGGAAAGGGGGAAAAAAGTTGACTGTCAACATATCATTACACATTTAGTCATTAAAAAAATGTCATTACTATTTCATCTACATATATTGATTTTAATTCAAAAAAAAAATTACACCTACACATCACATTAATCACATGTGCCAAAGTTCAATAAAATAAACAATATTTCTTTCTTTTCTTTTAAACAACTATTATCATCATAACAGCTCATCCTTCAACATAAATAAAACACATCTTTTAGGCCTACATATCAAAAAACTATATCCATCAGAAAAAAAACAACTATATCTCAAATCAAAATCTGAAATGAAAAAAAAGATCAACTCAATCCACACTCATTGTTTTTCTTTATAAAAAAATGTGGTTACCATAACAAAACAATATTCGAAATTAAAAAAGGAAAAACGAAATCTACCCGTCTTTGCTATAACAATTATGAAAATTATGACTCAAAAAATCAGTTAAATCCTCACTATTATTTCATATATACCAAATATCCGGTCATTTACTCAAATCCGCAATATATTTTTCTGTTACAAAATAATACCATATCAAAAGACAACACAGGCAAATAGACTGATAAACAAACAGCCGGAAAACATTATACTTGAAATGCTACTTATACAAATGCATAAAAACTTCTAATCTTTTTTATTCAGTAGATTAATGAAATATGGAATTGCACTGTCCTGAAACCGTTTTGTTTTACATTTGTATTGCTGGTACCTTGTGTTCGAACGCAATGTGTATTGATTCCCTTGGTATTTAGCAGGTAGCCAGTGGGATACAAGCGGGTTTTTAACCATCCGACAAGCAAATTCTAGACTCGGCTGTCTTCTCCTTCCGGCTAAAGTGCCCAACTTGCAGGTTTCAAGAGCTGTAATGTACGATGTGTAATTTTTGCCTAATATTATTCTGCAGGCTCTTTTCTGAATCATTTCCAACTGACTTTCAAGTTTCTTTGTGAGGGAGCCACTGAACACTGGGCAGCCATACTCAAGAACAGGACGTATGTATCCTGAGTATACAGTAATTAAATCAGTTGTGGGGAGGTTAAAACGTTTGAGGGAGCGAAGCATGTATAACTTTTTGTTGCACTTTTTTAGGACTTGTGTAACATGACTTGTACAGTTAATTTGCATACTTTGGGTGCCAATTGACAGAGACAAAAAACAAGGTCACATAGAGTTGCATACAATGTCTAAAGTCCCTGATACAGAAAGGGTTAACATAAATCAGACAACTTTGCAGAACAGTATAACTGTTAAGAGTGTCGATACAGATGCAACTCCAAGTATGTATAGATAACACCGACATCTGAACTTGTTTGATAGTTATTCAAACTATATTCTTGAAGTATGGTAAATTGTTATTTGTGTTCTTTGTAATATCTTTGATTATTTCATATGGAGTGAAATTCCAGATTTTAACCTGAATTTGTAACCACACTCTTTCCCCATTTTGTCACTGTACCAGTTTTGTCTTTTTTGTCTTTTTTTTTTGTAAAGCACTCAAAAATCCTCAAAGAATCGAGACTTTGGGAAAGGGCAGGCTGCAAGGCAGACATCCTGTACCCTCAGACACCTCACATGGAACAGGTCTAAAAAAGAAACAGAGAAAAATGTGATCGTGTGACCATGAGACATAATAGTGGCTAAATCTCACTGGCTAATTCTGCTCTCTCTGTAGGCCAACCCCGACATTTCTTATAAAGTGAAAACAGCGACACAGTACCAGTCTCCCCCCAAATAATGAGTATGTCTCTTTCTTTCTGAGTCATTGAATAAGTCACTGAACAAGCAGGTGGTGATCTAAATGCAAGCCATTAAACTACTTCCACATCATTCAGATGATGTGAGATGAACTAATTTCTTCTCATGGCTTGGTGTTAGCAGACAAAAAGCAACAATGACGATTTTATGGTTGACAGTTTCTGAACAAGTGTGTACCAGAGAAGTGCCTCCTGAGTGATGAGCCACTGTTTGCTGTGTAGACAAAGTGTTGTGGTGCAGACAAAAAAATGATATCAATTCAACACTAATATAAAATGGTATGTTGCCACTTTTTTAATTCCCTAATGCTCTTTTGAAAGTTTCAACTATAAGGGATGAAAATGATAAATTATACACTTGCAGAAATCGGACGAGTGTAAGAGAAATGAAAAAAAAAATTGTATCACTTTGGATTATGTCAACTTTTTCTTTTCTTTTCTTTGTGATGATGGAAATAAATAAACTATTGAATTGAATTGAATTGAATTGAAAAAAATATTTCATTATTGATATTACATACCTTGTAATAAGGCTGGTAAGTTTATGAACTGACTTACATGCATGCAGTGACTTACACACAAAAAATATATAAGAATTGATTTAAAATTCTTGTGCATATGTCATATCATGGCAAAAGAAGGGGAAATAAGAAATATTTACTTTTCATTTGCTCATTCATCATTAATTCATTCCTGTATGTCATTTCATTTCACTGCAACTAGATATTTGGCTTGTTTCACTACATGAAGAATATACAATATGATATTATAAACAATACAAACTGAAATAAATCATTGAAGGAAAGTACCTGTACATACAACTTAACAGCCTTTTGTATATAACTATACATGACGCAATTTGTTCTCATCATATGTTTTCTTTGCTTATGAGACTTAACTTCTACAAGATTTAAAACAGGCTCCTCTAAGTGTTTACTTTCAATGTGGAAAAGAAAAACAAAACAAAACAAATACAAAACTGCCAGAAATGAATACAAGAAGTCATCTTCCTTTTATAGCACATCAAGTGTCTATTTCCCACTGTTCACTATGATCGACTGGACATGTTGGACAAAATACTAATAGGCAGTAAGTGATTTTCCTTGTTTTGATAATGTGAAATGGACTGCTTCACCTGGTGTTTATCCTACAGAGTGCAAGAAGTGTAGTTTTCACTGTTAATGGGTTATGAATTTTACTGACAGGAAACTTCTGGTTTTGATGGTCTTATCCAGGGGATACTATTTAATTTATGTAACAAAGAGGGGCTGGTATGATGATGCACAAACTGATAACATAGAATTCAAGTGGGGGCCACTCAATGAGCCAGCTCATTGCCCCTGCACTGAATTGATGTCACTTTCATACGGTATGAACCATCTAAGAAACTATCCATGGTTCTTTTCATTCTGGTACATGCCTCTCCCCACTTCTTTTCTTAATTAATAGACAATAACGGACAAATTCTTTTCCAGCCATGGATGGTTCATGTCAGTACCTCATGACATGGTAAAAATTTGTTCTTTCCTTTTTCTTTGTCAATTCTCTGACCAGTTGTCCCCCACTGTCCTTCATCACCTGGACAACAGCCAGGTGGCAACAAATGGCCCCATGAGTAAAAAGCAGTAAAAAAAATGGAGGTATCTTTCTTTTCTTTTTTTTGCAGTTGATCATCTCATCTCTTCTGATATATTCATTTCTGCCAAAGTGCCTGCCAGGTTGTGATAGTTAGATTGATGTGAACGAAGGAAAATGGTTTAGGCCTTTTCATTGTTTAGAGCTTTGAAGAACTAGATCTTTTTGTACCATTGTAACTTTGGCAGTACTAAGTTCTTTAGATGAGCAGAACTTGAAAAAAAAAATGCTAAAGGGAACTGCTTTAAATCACACAAAACTCATGGTCTTGAATGTAAATGTATTGAACATGATTCATATTCCTCCTTTTTGCCACAGGTCTGCTCAGAGTTAGGTCTGAAACTTGTAGGTCTGATTTATCAATTACAAATTAATAATCTCAGAATTCAATTCTCGCTATCGCCAATGACGTAAAAAGTACCCGGATGTTGATTTAAGCGTCATTTACGGTGCATTATGGGATAGTCCGGTAGCAAAGTCACTTCCGTTCGTACGCGCGTGATACGTGACTAATGCTATTTACACACACAACCGACCGTATTCTACGTGTACTTCCTGTTTTCTCGACTTGAATTACAGCTTTGATATGATTTGAAATTTCTCCATTCTTAAGAAATTGCTGTTAATACGACTATTGGTTGTTGCTGCGAAGCTGCCATGTGTTGTTCGCATGACAAAAAATGAAAAAAATGTGCAGAAATAGGACCCTGACTGGCATGCGAGACGTGACTTGGCCGCGTGGGTGAAGTTTGCGGGTGACTCCACAGTACGTGCACGGGTGACTCCACAGTACGTGCACGCGCGACTTACTAGTAGTGGTAGTAGGCCTAGTGCCTGTACGTACTTACTTGGAAGAAGTTGCTTCGGAGACAGGATAAGTTTGAGATCACAGTTCGTTCCTGATTGTTCGCGACATTTCGACAGAGAACAAATAAAAAAAAAAGATGGGCATTCCATGACGATATCCAGGTGGGTGAATATTTTCCAGCATATTTTCAGCGTATGCAGAGATGACTGATCTGTGATGTGCACATTGATCACATGATCAAGCAGTACGCTGTACCGGTATGTGTTAGCCTATGCGTGCAGTGGTGTATGGTGCATGCTAATGCAAGGCCGGCCGCCGGCCCAGGGCAATGCATGCGGGGACTACAGTGTACGAGTATGACAGGCCTGGCCACTCGCTGGCTCGGGCGGTACAGCTGCCTATATACTGTACTAGTAATAGTATCCGTGGTCGGCACGGCGCTATAGACCGATTCAATTTTGATGACCTATTCACCTACCGCCGCCGCTCGCTTCCAGCGAGCTAGCTACCCAGCGAGTTGCACTTGCAGCTCAGCAGCCTAGCGTACCCATTGCGCATAGTTAGCCGGGTGCGGCCGCTGCGCCGCGGCCAGCGACCGCCGGCGCCGCGCTAATATTGTGATTGTTTACTCATTGTGGAAGAGTCATTCAGCGGCTTTTAATACCTTTCTTTTGGACAAATTGAGTGATTCAGACATATTGATCTACTTTGAAAGGAAAACACATTGTGCAGTTGTTGGGTGCACAAATAACAGAAAAAATGGAAATGGAAGCTGCACGGCAGTGTGTGAAATTCAGACACCGCTGATGCATGATAAATTAAGGCAAAATTAAAGACAATTAAATGAAATTTAACGGTATAAAAATGCACAGATTTCGAAACAAACTATGTCTACTAGATTCTCTATTTAATTAGGTTATCACTGCATATTCGTAAAATATGTTGTTCATCTTAGAAGACAAGTTTAGATCAAAGAATTTGATAATTCACTGTTTTTTTGTTTTTTTGTTTTTTTAAATCCTTGGTGTTGTATTTGCCAAAGTTAGAATACACTTCCTGGATAGACTTTATTATTTTGACAAACATTTTACAGCCTACACTACAGCTAAATAAATGTTTCAAGATGCATTAAATTCTTATATTGTTTTCACTTCTTCAATGTTCAGCACTGAATTGACCATAAGCCTATTCAATTTTGGCTTGGAACTCTGAATTTGACTTTTGATAAAGTGATACTTATAGACATTAAACCATGGATGGTGGCAAACATCCGTTTCATAATCATACTAACAAAGTATGATTTAAAATCGCTTTTGTAGATTATAATATTAGGCGTTAGCGTGATGTTATGCAAGGTTACTTAGACCTAAAACAGTAGAAGTTTTGGTTGTAGACATCAGGCGACGTAGTCGTAACTTAAGTTTAGGCATATACGGCCTAGAAACGCCTAGATTTATATTCCGTTTGGTTTACTTAGTTAGGCTTGCCTAAAGTTATCGACAACCGAAAATGAAATAGGATGTAGGGTTCTAGAAGTCAATAGGTCTAGATCTAGTCTGGACTCTTGCCTAGATTTCTAGACAAGGTCTAACGTTAGACAGATTCTACCCTGCGGGCCCGACACTCCCGAGTAAAGGCAAAAGCCTGCCCTAAAAAGGTTAAGTTAACTGATAGCTTGCAATTTATTGCGCCATATCTAGCTCAAGATTCTTATTCATTATTTGTATTTAATTATATCAGTTAACTTGTCAACAGCCTAGGCTTATTAGCAAGACGTCTGCCGGCGCCTAGCAATACTTCTCCCCAGCGGTTTTTATTCTCTTACACAAATGGGAATATACGGGGCTTACACACGAGTACCCGAGTCATCGCCAAAGAAATAGTCTACAAACATTCACGGATCGTACCGATATTTACCTTGAAATTCAAGTTTTGGCTACAGCCGTTTGTCATCTACCCATTGGCTCATAGTCGGTATAAGTTGTGTGATTTTGTTTATTTTTGATTACCTAGCGAAAAAAAAAAGTAGACTCTAGTTGTCACAAAGCCAGTGAGATGCGTCGATCGCTGCCAGCGCCAGAGATAGCTAGCTGGCCGGCTGGCGCCGGGTGGTAAAAGCACTGGCTGCCGCTGGCGCCCTTGTCACGCACGCAGGGCGCTTGCCGACCTGGCCTGTTTGGCCCCCAGTTATGGCGTCGCCTTAAGAGGGCGCACTTCCATGAACAGTCGCTTGAATCGGTCTATAGGTAAGGTACACGTACGCGCACGCTAGCGCTGTGCAAATTATGCCCCGCGCCGGAAGTGCCCTTGCTATGAAGTGCACTAAATCTTGACGAAAAAGCCACATCTGGGTACTTTTTATGTCATTGGCGATAGCGAGAATTGTGGAAATACAGAAAAAAATCCTGTTTACTCATACCATCTGTATGGAGATCAAACTACATGTTTGTTCTTTTTTATATGGGCAGATGTTTTTTGACTTTTTTTGATACCTCTTTCAGAAGGCAGGGGAAATGATATTACTCTTATATATCAGTAACAAGTCACTGGCATGTGTACTTTTCATTAGCCTATGTGGAGATGGCTGTGATACAACTGTACTGACTCATAGAAAATAAAACAGGCAACAGTGATTATTCAAGACTTGTAGTTCACATTTATGTAAATGATTTTATATAGGGGCATACATAGAACTATGAAATTTCATGGTGTACATAATCATAATGAACATTAAATATATTCATCACAATGGCCACCACATCAAATTTGCCTACCTTTGAGTGGTCCTTGCAGACAGATTTGGCTGTACAGATATCATTGTTCGTAGGTAACACCAATGCATAAAATGACACCTAACTCAATTCTTAGTCCACCGACTTCTCTAATTTCCTTGCAGTAGTAGGGACAATCCCCTACTAACACACTGCTCAATATGAGGTGATGACAGACACTTCCACACAGAGGCAAGGAAATTAGACCAAAGGAAGACACCAAGGATTGTACTGCATATTGACAAAATGATTCACCCTACTTCCCCATCATACATCATCTACATAACAACTCAACTGGGGGTGAAATTCTCCTTCAACAAAGTGCACTGACCTCCATCATAAAGCAGTAGAAAAAAAGGAGGGAAATTCTATGAGGACTCCACCCTTTTGGTATAGCAGCATATGTGCCATGAAGTGACTGACGGGAAATTTTCCAATCAACTCTAGATTCAGGCAGGAAATAAGATATGATGCTGTTATAGAGCAATGGAAAGACAGACAAGTTGAGTATGAATCTACCCCAGTCATGTGCTTAAAATGCTTGTTGTTCAATAGTCATTGACTAATTAGCTTTCAACTACTTGTTTGGCACCATCACAGTTACTGGTCTAGTAAAGGTATCACAGTTACTGGTCTAGTAAAGGTGCAACAGGTAGACTGTGTGTCCCACCATTTCAAGGAGGTATCACACTGTGCCTCCATGGCCTCACCATGGAGCTACATGGCCTCACCAATAATCAGGTGTAAGGTGAAACAGTGTCATCATGTCCCCTCAAGTTTATGACAAGATGAAACAAAGATCAGCATCACCAATGCTCTGTGAAACAGTGTGTCTTAATGCACACTGTCATTTTCTACACTTACATTTGTACTTCAAACATACTTTCCAATGACATACGTCGTTTGTCCTATTTGACTTATGAAAAGCCATCAAAAAATAAAAATAAAATACAGCCATCCATGAAACAGTTTAGAGAAAATAGGCATAGAAGTTCAAATCAAAACAAATCTAATTTCCAATATCACAAATTCTTTCAATATAAAAATTACAAAAAAATCACTGTAATAACAAATTCATACACAAACATTAGAAAGTGGAAGAGAAAATGAATAAGTGCATAATCTTTATAAAACGATTTGTTCAAAATGAAAATCACTGTTACTTGAAAAAAAAAAAAAGGCTACACGTAGTTTCACACCTCTCAAACTATGCATACAGTTGTAGTTTGTTGGTAGTGTGATTGTGTGCTAAAATCTGTGGGAAGTGATCGGGAAGTTGCCTATGTCTACAATGTAGTTTCTCATAGAATGTAGAATAAAAGTTCTGTAAATAAATGAATTATTTACAAAACTTTTTCAACAAAAAGTTGATACCAAGAAGAAAGGTAGATTATGTCACGTAACATTCTACGTGGCCTTTGAGAAGATCTTAAGTACAAGTGACTGCAGCATTGCTTTCAGCATTCTTGGTCTTATCTATTCATCCCCTTTGCCCCCCCCCCCCCCCCCCACCACCACCACCATTTCAAACTTTCTGTAAGTATGTACGTGCTTAGGGTACAGGACATAGAGGAAAGTTTCTTGGTCAGGAAGATCAGCTATTTACTTTTCTTAATATCTTTCTTTCATGGGAGCATAACAACTGACATTAGCATGAGAAATGTGTTTTTTTTTTTCTGAGTTCTCCATTTCTATAGGGTAGGTTTCATGAAATGTTGAAGTGAGTGAGAGAAGCATCTGTTATACTACTTTTACCTATTAGTCTCATTGAAAGTAATGACAATGCATTATTTTGGGCAAAATTCAGGGTAACCCATTTCTAGCATTATGGCTTTTATAACATTTAAATCAAAGGCCTAATCATGACCTTGTAATTTTTCTATTTATTTTTATATGATTGTGCTTGATTACTGACTGGTGTTATCCTGACTCGTCAGTATTCTTGTTCAATAACCATTACTTTATCAATTGTTTAACTTTTTTCTGTAAAGTGTTTAGATACAACTAATATGAGTAATGAAAAAAATCATAATGAGCTTTAACTAGTATCATAATGATTGGGGGAAAACTGACTGATACTGCCATTGATAGGCAACTACTTTTGCTATTTCCTATAAGCAAGCTGGATTTACAAGCAATGATTTTCAATAAACTCGTTAGTAAGCCTAGTATTTGCTGTTTCATGTTTAGAGATGAAAATTCTTCTGATATGACAAGCTAAGAAAGTCATTAAGTGGCATTTTTTATAACTTGCTGGTTAGTGAATAGTATGATACATTGTCCCACACATGATTTTCTCTTAAAAACAAAGAATAACATAGTTTCTCTTACATTTCGTTAACACTTTCTGAGTGAAGTGGATTCAATTGATGAAATAACCCAATGAAGAAAATACATTACCAGTACTATTGAATTTGCACCACTAATTAATATGATACGTACCGTTTTCAATTACTCAACGCAGGTTGACAGGAGTAAAAACAAATTCAGCTCTATTCATAGGCAGTACTCCAAGTAAGTAGTCATTTGATGAAAGCAAAAATCTGAAACCAAGCACTCATTATCCAGATCTGCAGGATAGGGGAATAGTCCAGTGATCATGTCCTGAATACTTTGTCTTTGGTGAGAATTAAAAACTGATGCCAACTTTATTAAGAATTCCTCCTCACCTGTCAGGAAGGTCAATCAAAGCTACCCACACACTCCTCTTTAGATGATACACAGCACAGTTTGGATCTCAAGTAATGACATATTCCTTCTCTCTGCGTATTTACCAACTAGACAACTCTATCATTGATCAGGTAGTTAAGAAAACAAAACAAGTGGGCCTACATGAATATCAGTGATCCACTTCGGGTAGACTTGTCGGCTGCTATTGAGTCAGTACTGTAATCAATGTTTACATACCTGAGCGTTCTAAATGGTCAAATTCCTGTCAACACATTGCAATAAGTTTTAGTGTTCCAAAACTGCTGGCGTCACAGAGATGAAATTTCTGTCGGCGTACGAACATGGAGTGTGTCCAGTAGACAACGTTCAATACCGGTACTTATCCACGTTTCAAACTACTACGAGAACATCCATGAACTCACGAAACCCACACATCACGGTAAACACACTCACTGATGCGGCTGTTGGAAGAGTCTCGCAGGTCTTTAAATGCACAAGACAGTGGTCACCAAGAGATGGGCACGTCACGTTCTGTTTTCTGTCAGTCGTAAGCAGCTGAAGTGAGACATAAATTGTACCTGACGATGAGTCCGGAAGGTAGAAGTAAGAAACATCAGCCTTCAAAGACTGTTGTCTGACCATTCAACACTTCCAAACTTTTCTTTACCGAAAGTTTTTCAGGATGGTCGTCGCTAACTTTGTCGCGATCGTAACTCCCGCAACTTGGCCGCGCGCCTGCACTGAACTGCACGCCCCAGGAGACCAGACAGAGTGTGACGGCAATATCCTATCGTGGCTAGTGGAAGGGGAGCACGGAGGGGTAAACTACCGTGGTGTTGGGAAAACCATCTAGCGTCAGGTGGTATGAGTTCCTCGGCACCCCTGTCGGGACTCACCTAGCTCCCTGCGTTAGGTGTAAGCACGGATTGGGTAAACTTCAAACACATGTCCACAAAGACCAAACATTTCCTCCGAACTTTTCAAAGTCACACAAAGAAACCAAAATAATGACGAATGATAGTGTTTGTGGATATTACTTTTGGGGCATTCATTTTTTAGATGAAGAAAATAGAGAATTATGTGACTTCTGAAAATATACAAAGGTGAAATCAAATTCTATTTTATAAGAAAGGTTTTAGAGTTAGCTTTTTATGTGTTTGTACAGCTTCACTTCGTATGAACATGGGTGGGAGATCCCTCGTCTCATCTCGAATGAACTACAGTAATCAGGAGCGAATCAATCTTTCTACCTCCCTGGGCGAATCGAACCAAGGACTCCTGGCATATGTATATGATATATAACATTATTTTTTTTTCAAACCATTTAAAAGACACACGCTTGACTGGGGGAAAGGTCTCTTAGATGGTTTCCTACTTTCGCTGTGCTTTATTTACTTCTGTTTTACTACTTTAACTTCTTTTTTTTTCATTGAACTGAATCGAACTAATTTGTAGTACGTGGCCGCTAAGAAAGCAGTCTTGGAAATTTCGCCAAGATGATCGTCGTACGTGGGCTAAGGTTCTGGACATTTGTATTGTTAGTGTTGGCATTGTGTTTGAATTATGTGGTCAAGCTTTCGTGTGTTGAGACATAGCCAAATGCGTTTTAATAGATAGAAACACATACATGGGTAAATCGATTCAATCAGCGCCACAGATTCTCACACGATGCGACATTGCCTTTGAAAATCCCACGTTGCGCTATCTTGATAAAAACGTCAGTGCGTGCATAGTAAACAGGTCAACGACATCACAGCAGCTTACGAGTAAATAGAAATAATATATTCAAGATGATTTCTTTCTTTTTTCTTACTGAACACTTTACTCAGAAAAAAAGAAGAAGCAAAAGACAATTCCCAAACGAGCAATACATTCTAGCCATGACCTGACCCCTGTATAAAGCAATATAACGTGTTGAAACTACAATTGTATCTGTGACCTGTAGTCCTGTTCCCTGCCTTAAAAATTACGTCGTAGTCTCAGTCATCATCCAGTCACAGTGAGTTTATTAAGCGACCATTAGCATGGGACTCATGAAAACAGTTTCAGTTTTGGTATAAAAGATGGCGCTTAGTAAAACACATGCAGTCCAGCCGTTTATCCCCACCTAAAAAAAAAAGTACAAACAAGAATAAAAATAAATATAGATAATAAATTATATAAAAATCCAGAGAAAATGAATTCTTTGTTCAACCGAAGTTACTATGTAAGTTATGGTTATCATTTCTTAATCATTTTTATCGTTATCATCTATTGCACCTCTATCAATGATATTCACTTGGGCTACTTTGCTGCGAATTATTGAGAATTCAAGTCCGTCATAAGAGTCAGGTCATGGTATTCATTTTGAGAAGGTATCAACAAAATGGAACTTTCCAGGAATCGTTTGATTTATACACTCAATATGAGGACAAGCTCTGAGGTACAGTCAGTTTGAATCAGACCAAGCGAAAATTGTGAACCTTATTTGAAATCACTTAATAATCAAGATAATGTTGCAAAGAAAACAATGAACACATTATATTTATGTTAAAAATCAACTGAACTGCAACATTTCTTGTTACTTTCATGAGTACGGTCCTACTGCTTTTCAAACATTAGTTGAGAACGTGCGCTCTATAATAATGAAGTAGACCCCTTTATTATACGTATATTCATTTTTGAAGGCATAAAACTATAAACGGGCAATTATATTAAACGCTCTCTTTGAGTTTCAAGGGCTTGTTGGATGCAGATTTAGTGAAATGTTATAAGGACACTCCTATCTGGATTCACATTCCTCTTTTATGTTGACATCTCTTTTCTTATATTCACATTGTACGTATATGTGCTATTGCTTATGTTGGAGATGGAGAAAAATAAACTAGTTTCTTGAGCTTGAACTTTAACTTGTATTTAAGTTGACTTCAATCCTGATTTTATGGGTAGAGTAACGTCAAATAAACAGAGCATTGAAAACTATCGAAATCGAACAAGATGGATAAAGAAGCTATGAAATTATTAAGAACAGTGACAATCACACATGATTAAAGTTAAACAAAGGTGATAATGCCTAGCCTTACAATATCCAGTTGTAGGCCCTGTTATACATCTGAGCACAGAAATACAGAGAGGTAACTTTTGTCAATAATTCAACGACTATAATAACCCTTCCATATATACAAAAGTTTCATCGATGCTGAATCGTAATACAACTCTTTGTGAAGAATATGACTTCTTCTTCTGAGTTCACATCACTGGCAATGTATAGTGAAGACTTGTGTGCAAGTGAATGGGAAACTTGTAAAAAATCATCTACACTTCATCAAACTAACACCTTGATGGTCACCGGTAGTAAAATTCTGTAAAATCATGTCAAATGTTCCTATTCCATAATACTTGGATTTTTGTCTGATTGTGATGCCTGATTGCAATCATATAATTTGTTGTATTACGTGTGGGGAGAATGTACCCTACAAGTACTGCTTTTTAGCATTCCTCTCCATTTCCAGTATTACCGTATACTTAAAATATCCTGTAAACCTATCCTTTATCATGCATTGTGATTAAATATATATGTTCAATTTCTGTAAAATATTTATGTGTTTCTCTTGAAAATGGAAAAATAAATGATTGAATGAATGAATGATGTATCTTTTACTGTTTTGTTTGTTTTTATTTTACTTTGGGGTCAATTTGAATGTGGAGTTGATATTCACTTTAACCTCGTGCATATATAGCTTTGATAATGAGTCAGAAAGTAAGATCGTTGAATTTCCTTTCATCCCTTCTGCCTGTCTTATATTCCATCTACGAGTAGATTTTACAGGGAGTTGTTGTTGTTGTTGTGGGTTGTTTTTTTTTTTTGTCTGAGGAATAGGACATGTAAGCATAATCTAAATTCTTGTTTCCACTTTTTTCAAGAACAGGTCAAAGTTATACGCAGGATAAATGGGATGATTAATGCTGTCGTTGTCTTCCAAACTCATCCCGCTGGTTTTCAAACAAAATACTATATCATCTTTAACGAATTTCCTTCTTGAACCAAATACAAAATGGGAAAAACATATATCCTTCGCATCAAAGTATTTGGGCCTATAGCGAAGTAATGATGGAAAAAAAAAATGATGACTTTTCTGAGGAAGAGGGTGCTAAGATATTAAAGAAGAATATTATTTTTGAACAGGTATTTTACCTGTTGTGTGTTGCCAATTGAACTGTTTTCATTAGTCCAACTCAAAACCACACACCTGATTTATGAATGGGACTACTCTCAATGATGCCAATATCAAAGTCAAATCGGAACAAAATCATATTATTCATATACAGTGTCATTTTCCTTTCATTTTCGTCTTTCAGTTTGGCTTGACTGCCTTTCTTTTATTATGAAACACTTGCCTCATGCAATATCGGGAAGAGATCTCAGAGAAAATAGGTCGCTAATCTATATAGTGCATTTTCACATGACAATTTGTCTCTTAAAATTCTAGGGTTCGCATGAAACATCCTGGATGAAATTTTGTCACGATAGCCGTCAAGAAGTCATGACATCCAGAAACCCCGGAGGAAACCTGCTCCTGAAAACCAATCTCATGGGGTTTCGATTCTCGAAGGAATTCCAGAAATAGGAAATTATTTCTGAGTCACGCAATTCTCCCGAACTAGCCTGAAAGCCAGGTTCAAGTCTGTATCCGCACACAGCGTCCAGAGGGTTGAGGGGAGGAGGAAAGTGGCCAATTTGCGGGTTAACTAGATATCTTCCAACAAAGTCTATTTCCTCGATGCATGATATATTGTCCATAATGCCACACATGGCAAATGAGGGATCGAATTTCTTTGTGCCTTCCACGAAGTCCCTGATTGCAGACAAAATTCTAAAGGAACAGAGAAAGGAGACCTCTGAATATTTGGAAGGACGATTCCTTGACACCAATATAAGTCTTCTTCCGGCTTTCTGTTCAGTCAAGGATGGAAAGCTCCGACATTCGGAAGAAGGCGCGTTTGGGGGCTGGAATATCACTGGGGTGGATTACAGTATGTGAAAAGTGAAGGCCTGGTGCTGAAATAAATAATATATTAAAGTTTGATGGTCATTATGATCACATCAGCGTGAGCTGTGTTCATTTCTACGCAGACGCAACGAAAAACTAATTTACAAGCACGTCTGGTCCCGCGTTTGTTGATTAATGTCTGCTTGTGTGTGTGTGTGTGTGTGTGTGTGTGTGTGTGTGTGTGTGTGTGTGCGTGCGTATTTATGAACATTTTACAGTGATGACACTCTTTGGAGGGAAAAAAAACTCGAAATTTTTCTTTCTTATCTTTTATCAAATTAGTAAATTAGCCATATCTTTGGGGTGAGGTGGAAGAGGCATCAGCAAACAGAAATTTGCCTGAAAAACAAAAATAGGGTACATAATAGATCAGAATCACAATGAAGATCATTATACAAAGGCCCTATATATATATATATATATATATATATATATATATATATATATATATATATATATATACGTGTGTGTGTGTGTCTGCGTGTGTATATATAATATTTACCGCAATTTGTATTGCAATGTCATTTGATGAATATGTATGTCTACGTACCTTAACCGTTAACCATTTTGCTTATTTGTTTAGGACACAATGCAATCTGTATAAACATTCACACTATACACACGCACGTATACACATGATAATGTATGTGTATGTACGCTTAGTTATAGACCTGGAGATACATTCACAATCATTATGATCACATTTTGATCCCGCGGCAAAGGCCACGTGATCGAAAGTTTTAGAATTTAACAAATCGAAGAAAGCAACGTCTGCCGTCAACCCACATCCTTTTCCCACATCATTTTGTTTTTCTGCAGATGAACTACAGTAGCTAACAATGCTGTTACTTTGGAGTTACACGCATACACGTTACATATACTTGTAAAAAGTCTTTGGGTCTTTGATTCTTGCAGTCTGCAAGAATCTCCAGCCTATTGAAGGAGGCAGATTAACCAGAAAAAGGAGAAAGAAGAAGAAGAGTAGCTGTATACTAATTCCCTGTTGGCGATGGTAATGCTGAAAGGACAAATGCGTAGTTTCACTCCATATCTCTGATGATGTGTATGAACCTCTGTGGGCAATATGAAATATTGCGGAGCCCGGCTACCATACAATGGTTGCCAATGTTTATTTTACTTTTTATTTGTATGATGGGTGAACATGTAGGATAACACTAACCAAAACACTGGGTATATCTTACTTGGGATTAGTTTGCATTATAGGTTTTATACATTGTTTCTCATTAGCCCCTTCTGTCCTATATCGTCATTATGTTTGTTGTATTGTTGTCACATTTTCAATTCAATTTCAATTCAAATGATTTTATTTCCATATAAAGTAATACAAAGTAATATACATAACGCTTACATGAGTACATACATCAAGAGGAACTTTCAATCACGTAATTTTCAACAAAGCATGAATACAAGTATCATAAAGATATCAACTCTGGTTTGGATAAATAAACAAGTAATGTATATGTATATGCCTGTTTTATTGAGTGAAAATGAATGAATAGGTGAATGAATGAATGAATGAATGAATGAATGAATGAATGAATGAATGAATGTATGTATGTATGACTGGATTAATGGACTTTAAGCTTCTACTATATTATATGGCAGTACTATTACCGAAGCTTATTGCAAAATTTTACGTGAAATATTGAAAAGCAAAAGTAATGAATCGGAGAGAAGGAATGGTCATTACTGCGATGATGGACACAGTTAAGATCATAAGAACCAAAGGAATGTCAAGAAACTGTCATTTCATCGTAATAAGTAACGCCTTTATGGATTTTGCTGACGACATTTTGTGTTTAACTCTCCCATAAAAACAAAAACAACAACACCAACAATAACAAACAAACAAGCAAAACCTTGTGACTTTCACTGCATTCTATTATAAGTTCTGTCATTGAAGCTATGAGCTTGAGAGCTCTATAAAGAAGACTGAACCAGGCATATAACGTATAACAAAAGCATGATTTTATAATATACTTCAGTAGATACAGGACTTCACTCAGCCGGAAAACAGGCGATAATGACTAATCGTTCTTGCCGAGGACATTGATTTAACGCCGCCATATATACAGGCCTGGGAATATGCAGATGATCCCTCGTACTTCATATACCTCATTGCAATTTCAAATTTTGACCTGTTCTGTTCATCGGAAATTACAAGTAACTTTGTCTGTGCGTAGGCGTACTAATTACAAAAATAGTTTGCGTTTATATACAATAATTATTATTTTTAGAAATCATGCGTATAAGCTGGATGCAAATAGTACGCTGAAATTTCCTCTGTAATAATGGACATATGCTATTGAAGGGAATATGATCTTCTTGGTGATCAGTTCACATTTCACGTGTGAACAGGTATCAGGCTGCTCGAGTCCAGTCAGGTTTGATGGAGAGGGTAGGTGGTTTCCTCTCTCTCACTCGTTCACATGAGAAAGATATACATGAAGGAAGCATGTTGTCAGGATTACACAGTTTCTCTATGCATGTTGTCAGGATTACACAGTTTCTCTATGTCCGTGTCAAATCAGGAAGGCGAAAAGCTTCTCACCTCCTTGGTCAGACGATTGAGACGAACTTCAGCCGTCAGTCATCACGAAACAAAGGTCTTCGAGCCATACGGATTGGTCAGAATCCTGAACATGCTGAAAGGGCTTGGTCGGGTCGGGTCGAGTCGGATCGAGTTGACACATGAATACATTGAGACCAAACGTATTTAATAATACCTAAAATCATCCTAGACATAATATCTAATGCTGGTTTATTATGACGGTGCACATGCTCACCAGTGTTCACTTTTTATACATTAATTAAGGAATGAAATAAAAAAAACACAAGAAACTTTATCGTTCATATCGAATATTTGGACCATTGTAACGACATATCACTAACGATTTAAAAGAGTAAGTTCTTGAATTTACTGAACAACAAAAAAAGAAGAAAAAAGAAGGCAATTCTTATATATTTTGGTGTCAAATTAATGGAGGACCTGTGAGGTTATGACATCGTCATCTTCTCTATGCTACTTCTACTGCTGATTACCGCTAAGATCACTATTCCGTGAAATCACGTGATTTTAACCGTATATGTATTTTTGCTTGACGTTACTTTTAGCCTGTTTCAGTCAACTTAAACCAATCAATATTGTATTTTAAAGGCTATCATATCTTTCAGGGCCTTTGCCTATTCCTATACCCCCCCCCCCATTTCCTCTTTCTCTCTCTCACGCACACATGTCCCTTTTCTTTTCATTCAACTTCACACATTCTTAAAAGGTGTGTGATGACAGATGGAGAAGGAGATGCATGTTACCCTTGACGGTAATCCCTTGAGACTCCTCTTGAGTTTCTAACATCTCCCTTGCCAAAAGTTCAAAGGTATACCGAAACCCATTAAACCCGGCTACGGAGCACTGAACGCACCGCTTGATGAACTAGGAGCAATGTGTGGATATGTCACTTAAATCCTTTGAATAACTGCACAATGAGCTTTTTAAAATGATTTAATACAGGAATCTCTCATTTTTTGGAAGTGATTCTCATCCACACACCTGCCCTCGTATGTTGGAACACAGAGGAGCGGAAAAGCTCGTTCAACAAACTTTGAGCATGATGATTTTTGTTCGTCTATCAATGACATTATAATTTCTTGCTTTCACCGATACAGGAAGAGTTTTAGGAATACACCTAAATGATTGATATTACGTCGTCGATTGTTTATTATTGTGCATCTATATCGCCTTTGTATCAAAGTTTATCCTTCTATAGTTTATTCTTTTAGTTAAGTTGCTATGGGAATAAGAGCATCCGGAAAAAGCAATCAAGGAAGATGAATAGAAATATTATCCGTTTAAAAATCAATTATTCTATAAATCTTGTAATAGGCCTACTTTACGGGTTTATAACATGTCAAACTTTTATTGAATCTGTTCCTCCGCGGGAGCGTCTTAATAGAAAGGGTTGTCGGGGGTAATGTCTGGGTAATTACCATAGCTGGAAAGGGTAGAATTTGGCAAAAGTTACCGCGACAAGCAACATTTTGCGGCGACCGTTTTAAAAACAGGAAAGATAGCCGGGATGTTGTTAATGAACTCCCAAATAGTAAAGAAGACAGTACAAATTAGATGCAAATTCTAGATTTTTATTTCCCTTCTAGATTTGCATTCCCTCTTTGCAGATGCCTTTCTAAATTTCAATTACAACACCAAGCATGAAGCAATGATTGACAGTGTTGCGCTGCTCTCTATATAAATAGAACAGTCATTATTTGCTGAAAAAAAAGAAAAAAAATAGCTAACTTTAAGTTGTCGAAGTTTAAGACCTCGAAGTTTTGCCAGTGACCGAAACTTCTCGCGTAACTTCTCGCGAAATTCCCCACTCAAACTAGAGATATTTCCCGGACCCATCTTCTCAATGTTTGTCAAGTCTGAACGCTCCCAACTGAAACTTTGCCAAGTTTGTCACGTGACCAATCCACCACCTGTTTGCGGGCGATGCCTCCGAAGTGCGCGCTCGTTGGAACGCACTTGTGTGCATTGTTACGTCACAATCATAAGCTGTCAGACGGCAAGCTCTTCCTTCTTTGTTGCGCATGCGCAGCAGGGACCTGGTCCCTAACTTCGAAAACTGAAGTATCGAGTAGTTTGGCTGCCAGTGAAGAGTGAAGACGGAAAATCACGAGGTTCAAAATTCACGAAGACTTCTCGATGTTTTGATAGCTCAGTGCGGTGTTGTCCTCAGCCACTTTCCGATATACTAACGTAGAGGGCGCTGGGGGTATTAGATGGTGCTGCTAGTAAGAGTGAATTCGTACCGAATAACCACGGAGGTGTCACCTCCCAGAGTCGCCTTCTCGTGCATGGTAGCTCATACGTGGCTGCATGACATGAAAATGCAATACATGTACATGTACCAGTCAGGTGACGAAAGGCAAGGCGAAGAAATATTCAAGCGATTTAGAACCACTGTTATGTTTGTTACCTTCACTCGGTATCTGATGCACACCCATTCAGAGTACATTCTTGTCATCCGAGATTAGAAATAGACCCGTTTATTATTAAAAACAGTCAGTACTACAGGAGCGGATCCAGGAATTCCATAAAGGTGGGGGGTGCAAAGCAAGCATGAACTTTCTCGCACCACTTCCGGGGTTAATCGGCTGACAAAGGGGAAAAAAACCCCAAACAAAAACAAAAACAAAAACAGATTCTGGCGCCACTACAACATTGGCTGTCAAGGGAGGTGTCCCCCTCCCAAGGTAGGGATATCTTTCTTTTTTTTTATTTATATATTGGTCATCATTTCATGCATACTTTTATCTTATAAAAAGAACAAAAATTAGAGGGGGCACGCACCCAGTGCGCCCCTTTATTTTTTTCTTTAGGCCTATATTTCTTTTAATTAAAAAAAAAAATTAAAGGGGGCGCCCCGATGATTCCCCCTCCCCCCCCCCCCCCGGATCCGCCGCTGGGGTACTAAAAATCAATCAACACTGGATATCATTCGTCTTTACTGTATGGTGTACTACGTTGTATTTCACTTCAAAACAGTGTTTTCTCTATCATTCTTTATTGCCGTTTCGTGGGGAAAAGTTCATTCTATTTTCTTGTATGGGATGAAAAAGTTGCAAAATAGATGCAATGTGCAATGATCACAAACTTCTGTAAATGAAACAATGTTGTGTTCATTCCATCCAAGAATGCAGCAGACTCCCTGTTACGGCACATTTTGGTAAATTGCACATTTTGGTAACTTTCTGCTCCTCCACAATCATCACAAAAACAAATTGTAAGTGCATGCAGTTGGTTTTTGTCCCCACCGAATGAGTTCGGCAGCCTAAAGGCCGTGTCACACCTTTCCGGGCAAGCTACGCGGGCTTGTTGCGAGTAAGGTTTTCCCAGCACGCAGGAAAATTATCTCGCCCGTAGTTGCCCGGAGCTGCGCACGCAAGTCCGATTTACCCGCAGCCAAATTTTGAGGAGCACCTCGCATGCAACTCCTACGCAGGTACTTCGCAGTCCCCGTATGCGGTCAGCGCGGCCAAGATAATGTCATTCTGTCATTTCTGTTGGACTTCTGCCATTCCTTCAGATGAATTTCTGCGTTGTCAGCCCCTACGCGACTGGCAAGCAGGTCACACAGAATACCCGCAAGAAGAACATAAGTTGCACGCATCCAGCAAGTAAGACACATATGCACAACTGGCGCAAATCCTTGTCCGCCCTCAGAAATTGTCCGGTATGCTGTAAATCCTCACACGCAACAAGCCCGCGCAGCTTGCCCGGAAAGGTGTGACAAGGCCTTAACATCATGGTTACGGGTAAAAAGGACTTGCGTGCGCACCTCCGGGCGACTACGGGTGAGATACGTGCAAGGTACTGTTACGTGCAGGTTATCTGCGGGGACCTCTGGGTAGTAAAAATTGTTCTTCGCAAGTCACACGCAAGGCTTGCCCGGAAAGATGTGACACGGCCTTACAGGCCGTGTCACATCTTTCCGTTCGGGGCAAGCTACGCGGGCTTGTTGAAAGTAGGGATGTTTTCAGCGGGCAGGAAAATTTTCTGCGGGCGGACAAGAATGTTTACGAGTTTCGCACTTGTGTCTTATTTGCTAGACGCGTGCTACTTGCCTTCTACTTGCGTGTATTCCGTTTGACCTGCGTGAGAACTTTGAAACCGAACCGTTTTCTGTTACGAGCAACTTACGGGTACTGCGAAGTATCTGCGTTGGAGTACGTTGTCTGCAAGGTGCTGCCGGTAAGGGTCTCCTACTGGTGTTCTACGTGTACCCCCGCAACTCACTCAGAACATATTTTGAACATGCTCAAGGCCTTGTCATACCGTATCTGGGGAAGTTTGACCTGCGGGGAAGCAAATTTGCTACCCGGAGCTCTCCGCAGTTGAGCTCTCAGTTGGTCCGCTCCTGGCAGTACCTATAGCGCGTATCTCACCTGTATTTGCCCGGAGGTGCGCACGCAAGTCCGATTTAACCGCATTTAAGTTTACAGGATGACCAAAACTTTTTCCAGGTGAGTCGTGGGAATTGCCCGCAGAGGTACACGCAGAACGCCAGTAGGAGGCCCTTAGCGGCAGCACCTCGCAGGTAACTCCCACTCATGTATTTCGCAGTCCCCGTATACGGCCAAATTAATGACATTCTGTGGTATACTTTGTGACATTCCTTCAGAGGAATTCCTTCACTGAGTTGTCAGCCCCACGCACCTGGCACGCAGGTCACACAGCATACCCGCACGAAAAGCAATCGCAAAAGCTTACTCGAGCCTTCAGCTCGGGTGAGCTATATGAGTGTCTTTCCTGTCTTTTCTGCCGCAGCAGGACCATATCACCTTAACTCCTTGACTTTGATTTGATTTGATTTGATTTATTTCTGCTTAATTCCGTTACATCAGATAATGATTATGTACATGTCATTTATGACAAACAGTATATCGAACCCCTAGTTTTTAGTACAATTATACGAGACAAATACAAACAGCTTATGGAACTTAAACAGAAGGGTCTCCAAAATAAGCCGAGGCTTGACGGTATGGAGACTATAATTTATGCTTACCTACTCTGGATAGAATAGGGAATAGAGAAAGAGAGAAATAGGGAAGGGTATTACGGTATAGGGGGAAGAGGGAAAGTTACAGAGTGTATGTGTACCACTCCAACTACTTTACAATAGTAGTAATGATGATAAATACAATATGATAATGATATTAAAGTTTACACGTTCAGTTGACCGTATTATAAATCTCAAGCCCATCCATGGGTTTATACTTCAGTTACCAAAATGTGTAGATTGTCCAAAATGTGCAGGCAAATCCACTTTTAAGTGCACATTTTGGTGACAGTTGATCCCGTCAGGTATAGGTGCACTATATATCGGCACATTTTGGTAAATTACCAAAATGTGCCGATTTACCAAAATGTGCCATAACGTTCCCCTCCCTCCCCCCGTATGTGTAAAATAACGGAACTGAACATAAACTGTAACTAAAAAGGTCCACTCTTTCTAATTCTGAACCCCCTAAAAATCCTAGTTACGGGCCTGCCATACCGCAGACCCAAAATACAAAAGTATGTAACCTCTCACGGCATGATATGTGTATTCACGCGCGGTGTCAAACAGGGGAAAAAATAAGGGCAGGAGAGAAAGACATCCAACATTGTCAATCTACACTTACTTCGGTCCTTGAAAAATCTACTGACGACTGTGTCAACACAATGAGGGCAATGATGTTTCATACACATTTATTTGATTTTGGATGTACTTTGTTGTGTATTGGCAATGATTATCTCATATGACACAGGCCGAGTATGTGACGGAAACCACTAGTAGAGGGCAGCATAAACTTTTGCAGAAGGTTGACTGAACTGTAGATCACTCCACCTTGGAATACTGTACCTCATGATCTTGTTGAAGAATCTACTCATTAGAGAGAGAGAGGGGGAGAGAAAGGGAAGGTAACAGACAGACGGACGGACAGACAGAGAGAAGGAGAGAGAGAGATGAATGTGTGTGTGTGTGTGTGTGTGTGTGTGTGTATGTGTGTGTTTGTGACAACTCTCTTAACGTTGATATCTGTGTCAATTAAAAAAAATCCCCACAATGCAAAGGCTGGAAACATTTGCTTGTTTAGAATTACAGTACATGGCAATATAAACTATACACGTTGTGATATATTTTGGCATTATGTGGCAGATGAAATTTCGTGTTCCTGTTCTTCTTTTCCTTGTCGCGTGATTGCGCAGAAGATGAAAAGATATGAGATAAATGAGAAAATTATTCAATTGTATTTTGTGTCTCACAATGACAGCAAAAAACATGGTTACAATGTATAATGACCATGATGACCAGAGATGCTTTCACAAAACGTATCGAAAAATAATGAAGATAACACAAGAATAAAGGACATTTTGTCATGCCAGTTGATTATTACAAGGCAAGGTTTTTATAACATGCATAAGCCTACATTATATTTCATTTAGATTGAAAAAATAAAGCCCCCCCCAAAAAAAAACAAAAAAAAAAAGAAGCCCAAAGCACGTTCTTCGGAAAAGTTGATTTTTGGGCTTGAATGGTAAGAGTGGATGATTTGCTTTTTGTTGTTTGTTGTTGTTGTTGTTGTTGTTGTTGTTGTTGTTGTTGTTGTTGTCCAACTAACTGCGTTGATGGAAGTATAGTGAAAAACACTCAGTGAACTAAATTGAAATGAAATAAAAACCACCAACACAGTTTATAACTACGTGATCTCTTCCTCCTGCATGGCATTACAACCAAAGAAAAATTATCTAGCTTAAAAACTGGATAATCTGTCTTGAATTACATTGAGTCGCAAAAGTTTAAAGTTTGAAATTATTCACAAACTATAAGTAACTATCTAAATACTTTAAAAATTTTTTCTGACATGATAAATTTAGATTCAGCTACATAAGTTTGTGTTCTGCTGATGTTTAACATTCTCCATTTTCCATTTTCAGCAGATTTTTACCTCTCGTTTTATATCGCCATAAGAGCTCAAGATCCCTTATCCTTCAATATTCTTGGAAGCAGTTCAAGAAGGTTGCCATTTACACAATCGGTTGGTATTCTAAAGCCAGCGTGAGTAATTGTTTTTAATCTACACTTCCGAAGCAATGCACTGTGCTCTTGTTATCTTATCAGAGGCGTGAAAGGCGCGTGGAAAAATGCCAGAGAAGTTAACAGTTTAATATTATGAGGCAATAACCCATTCTTTAGATTTAGAAGGAGAGGTTGTATACACAGCACGCATGGTCACATGACAGTGAGAGCATGTAATATTCATGATTTTTTTTTTTTTTTGTACAGAAATATTATCAAAATTAGTTTTAGTTGTATCTTATTTTTCTTCAGTTAAGATATGAACATATCCTTTGTCTTTCTATTTATTTAGTTAGTTTCGTTTACTTGTTTTGTATACTACAATATAATAATGTCTGTTGCCTTCGTTATTTTACTTTTTATACAACGCTATTTTGTTTTTACGTGAACCCCTTTAACAGTCAGTTTTTAACTAAGAGGACCATCACCCTGTAAATGGGAATAGAATTACATCAGAACAAAATATAACACTGTAATTCTTCTCCTCGTTCTCATTTTAAAGCAATTTGAAATCAAAAAAAAAAAAAAAAACTGTCCCGATGGGCATGAATCAGATCAAATGATGCGATATCTTTTGTAAATTTTATATACGCAATTTTTGGTCGAATACTCCTTAGTAGGAACATAGAATGAGCATTACAAAAATAAATGATGTTTATGGGATTGATTATTGGACACAAACAAGGGAAAACACCAACTTAACGAACAGAAATTGCAACGAAAGTCGTATCAGTTATCCATATCTATACAAAGAATAGCCATCCTGCATGGATTTAGTAGTGTATTTATAATATAATGTAAAACTTTTTGTTCAAACAAAACATATGTATTTTTCAATCTCAAAAGACTTTTCAATTTCAATTCTTTAAACATTTTTGCTTGTATTTGGTGTGCGTTTTGAACAGAAATAACTTTGGATAACGGAAGGAATGTTGGTACAACATAATTATGGACATGCTAAAAGATTGATGCGTTATTATACGTAAGTTCAAAATTGTATAATTCGTTTTTGTTCTGCTGTTCTAACATAAACATGAATAACAGGCTACCAATTAGTTATTCCCAGGGTTTGTTATCAGCTGAAGGTTCGTTAATATGAAAATGAAATAAAATGCATTATTCCGAAAATGGAAGAAAGGTTCGTTATTTCTAAGGCACATACCCATCTTCTCTCTCTCCCTCTCTCTCTCTCTCTCTCTCTCTCTCTTCGGGGGGAGGGGGGTCATTTTCGGATTAATGAACCCATGGAATAACGAACCTTTTTCATGTTATTGTGTGGATTAACGAACCTTCGGAATAACAAATTTTATTTCGTTTTCGAAATTTACGAACTTTCTGAATAAAGAACCTTAGAATTTTTGAAGTAACGAATCCTATTTCATTTTCGAATTTAAGACATCCAGGTAACTATACAGAATTTGTGTGTTTTGGAATAAGGGACCCTCGGAATAACGATCCTTATCTAAATTATAGGATTAAACTTTCGGAATAACGAACATCACCCTTCAAAATGACAGACGAAATCGAATGTAAGGATAGATAGATAGATAGATAGATAGATAGATAGATAGATGAAAGAGGGAGAGAAAGAAGAATAATTGGTCCGTTCACGCACATAAGAATTAAAGATAAACTATATACATTATTTTGAAAGAAACGTCAAAGCATTTTTAATTTGACTCCATGTAAAACTCCTCTAATCATATCGAAATATTGTTCAAAATTCTTAAGATATCGCGAGAAGATCTCGCGGGGAATAAGATGATAGAGATATTGATAGTATACAAATTATGGGATGAATGATTATTATAAAACATGGTTTTACAGTGAGGACAACGTTTCCTATAGTATTTTCATATAATGAATAACGAGAACCTATACATGACTGTATTTGGTACCTTGTGCAGACTTTCCCCACTTCGATGGAGAGCAGCTAAATTCTTTAATATTGCATCATTGTCGGTGGACCTGTTTTCTGATGCATGACAATGTTTACTATACGGCTGAGTCTCCAATCAAAAAGGCTCGTATTCAAGATCGTTTCCTCACTCATAGTTGTCCTTTCTGCACTTTGTATTCTCAGCAGGTTCATCAAATACAAGCCAGCACAACACAAATACAAATACTGAAAATAAAACCGCGGCTCCTAGGCATGCTTGAATGAGATGATGACGTGATTTAATTTGCTGAAAGAGAAGCTGAGGGAGGGAGCACTTTAATTGTTTTTATTACACCATCTGAATCATGCATTATATATAGGTCGAACTTGCTGTTTGCAAGCGAGCGATAGCTTTGTTTGGGATGGGTGATTCAGATTTTTTTTTTTTTTTTTTTTTACTTCTTGCGAGATAATTACAAACCACATATGAAATATTACAGACCATACCTTTCAAAGAGGAATATTTTGATAAAAATCGGTTTTGAAATGGCTGAGGTATCGAATCAATGTAAAAGTGGTCCTAAGAGTCCCACCTTTTATTATAATAGGATATCTTCGTTTTTGGATATCTCCGCCATTTCAAAACCAATTTCTATCAATTAAACGTAATTCCTCTATTTGCATGCTCTTTCATGTTTCATAAGTGTTTTGTAATTATCTCACAAAATGTTAGATTTTCAATCTCCATCTCAACCCCAACTTACCATGCTTTTAAGAAAAATGGGGCCTATAAACGAATCATTAGATACGAGTAAACAAATTTGTTTAGAAGTGTCATGATGACATTCATGATGTAAGTGTCCTCGAAGAAAAAAAATAATAAGCAACATTATACAGTGTATGCCAACTTTGGGTACGTATCTATCACTTGACTGCATTTGATAGGCTTGGGCTAGAATAGAGTTGGAAATAAGGCCTATGAAAGATTATGTCATGAGGATGCTTACAAGAAACTAGCTCTTCCTCCCTGTAAGATAAAGGGTGGTGGCGGGGGGTATACAACTTAATGTGTCATCATGTTGGAAATGAAACCAACCACTGTGACATTATTGCGATAGAGCATTGCGATATATAACTGCATGGTTACAGTGCAATGTACCAGATCTACAGGAGTTTTTACATGTATTCAATTGGTACAATCAAGGAGGTTTGAGAAATGGAGTTCCAACTGCCTGTAAACATTCAAACAGCTGTCAGTTTTCTTTTGAAAGGGGCCTGAGCTTTCGATCCTAGCAGAATCTTCGTCAGAGGCAAAATGACAAACATGCAGGGAAAGCAATCACATATAAGGACTTTACACAACAAGAACAGACAGGGACAAGCTGGGTACACAGAACAAAGAAACAAAGGAGAGGGTGGGAGGTCATGGGCAAGGAGCCCAACAGGTAAAAGGAGGAGGATTAAAGCAGGAGGGTGGACAGACAAAAGGCAGAGGAGAGGGGACAGACAAAAGGCAGAGGGGGGTCAGTGATGGTCATGAGGATCAAGGAGGCAACCAATGAAGGAAAAGGGTGAATAGGGAGGCAACATCAAAGAAGTTAGGGAACACCAGAGGGATAAAGAAAGGGAAAGAGTGAAAAAAGCAACAGCAAAGGGAAGGGAAGGGGGGGGGGGGGGCGCTGAGTAAACAGTGAGCCCTGAATGGTGTACCAGGAGGAGGCAACAAAAGGAAGAAATCAAACATGTCAAAGTGTATACATATACACACACAGTAATAATAAAGACAATGAAATGACAGTATTGAAAAAGATATTGATAAAAGAAATAAAATAAAGCACATATGAAAAACTGGGGGGGGGGGGAGAAAATTGTATACATTGTATGTAGATAAGCAGGCAAGGCATAATAAGCACAGGCCCCTTTTGACTCCATTTTACTCCATTGGCTCGCCTTATTGGATAAGCAGTTTTCAGCAGCCCCTTTTGCTACAGTTTTCTTTTGACGTACAAAAGAATTCTACAGGTGCATTTTTGTGACTTTCATGATCGGGGTTCGATGCCGCCGTCTTTCCGAGCAAAGAGATGATTCATTTGGAACGCTAACATGATGTCGGCTATATTTTGTTTGTTTTCGTATTAAAGGAAATTAAATTTCAGCTAATGATAAGGCATATGATGAAGAAAGTAACTCCTGTCCAGGATTATGTCAAAAAGTGTAAATCTGAGCCGTACGTTGTGAAAATATTTGAACTGCACCCTTACTGGAAAGTCAATTTCATCATCTTTCCGATCACTTCGACAAATGAAACTATATGGTATAGTCTTCAACTGTAGTTCTTTATTAATTCATATGTTAGATTAGTGTAAAAACATGTAAAGTCGGGTAATTTTTAGTTCATCAATTTTTTGTGGAATTTTTATTCGCACATCCCTTTGTCTGTATCTTTATGTACCGCTCATGTGTCATAAGAAGGGACAGCGAAAAGTAATTATATCATCATAAAGACATATCTTCCAGTGAGAGTGATGAGTCCTGATGCAACGCCTCATGAATCAATTGTCATACTATCTGTGAGGCAGCTCCAGTTTAGAACATAATTCAAATATTTCTTAGTGGCGGCATCAACATGGGATCAAAGGAAATACTAGTAACACTGTTGTAACTCCATCTCTTGAACCTCCTTGTTACAGATAAAGCGTCCAGTGTTCTTCTAATCCCACATCACATTTCCTTCATCTGAACGTTGATGGCAGCAAACATATATCCTCTGCCTGTTGGGTTAGGATCTTTGATTTTTCCCATCCAGTAACCACAATGGGCGGCTACTGATACTGTGTTTGTTATCAATTATTAATGTCGATTACAGTATCTTTCTTTTTCTGCTGAGTTCGGTAGTACTGTTCATTGATTTAAAATATTCGAGGGTGTACTATACGACTGTGGAGCATAAGGCAGCGATATCACATGCTTAACTTGCTGGAAGCCTTGAGCTTGACGTCTTACACACAACTGCAGAGAGCACCACACAGTGCAGGCTAGGCCCATCCATGACCCATCCATGATGCACTACGTTACATGGTGTCACGTTTAGCGTAGCCAGGCCAGGGTCCGTAGAAGATGAAGACGAGACGGGTGTGGACAAGATAAATGGTAAGAACCAGATAAGGGCAAGGCGACATCGCAGGCGTGAGATTCACATTCAGTCAGAGAAAGGACATGACAGTGGTGGTTTGTAGGACAAGCGCCAATTCTTTTTCCCTTGGCCTTGGCTAATGGAGCATGTGTGCATGACCACTCACTGCCCACTACGGTCTGTTGTAGGCCCTGTGGAAAACTGGTAACGTTAGGCCTAACGTTAATAGTACTGGTAGTGGTAGTGGTAGGGCCCAGGCCTAGCCACTAACTGATAGTTAGAGTCTAAATTAGAGTCTAGGCCAACCCGAGTGTCGAGCTGACCAGCTGGGCTGGGCCCCATTAAAACTTAAAAGTTGATATGATTGTCCAGATTGTATTAACAACTCTTGCTGGAATGGCAATGGTCATGGTGATGACAAGAATCCAGCTTTCTGATTGGTCGTTGGTATGGGATGTTGCCATTCCAGCAAGAATTGCTATCCTGACATCTTAAAGGCGCATAGTCCCAGTAGCGTAGAGGGCGTTGTTGATGATACTGCCGAACACTGTTAGTAGGGTGTCTGAAGCATTTTTGTAACTTTTGAAATTCTCTGAAAAACGAATTGTGAATTATTTTATATGAAAGAGGATTGCATCATTAAGACACATTTCAAATTTCATGGCGAAACGATGTTTCTATCTCGAGAAATTTAACTTTCAAATCACAGCAATATTACCCCACTTTTCTCCGAGAACGCTCCAAAATGTGTCCAAATCATTACGCCGGAAAGTTGCATTCGCGTGTGGATCTCAAGCAATCGGATAATGAGCGTACAGCGGTTAGAAAATACGCGTAACAAGCGCTGAAGCCACTCCCCCACAATGTCGTCACACCGCATGTGGTGTTTGTGAATGTATGTGTGTGTGTGTGTGTGTGTGTGTGTGTGTGTGTACACATTTGTATGTGCTCGCTACTACCCTTACTGTACCGTGCCACACAGCGCAGTTGTTTACATTACAGACCCACACAACCCCCAATCATCGCGATAAAGCTAGCGCGAAAGCATGCTCTTGTCGGCGTACGAGAATATATGCGCCAGCTAGCCGACCGTTCCCATGCCTTTTTCACAGCGCGCGCATTGCTACCTCGGGCAGCTAGCCTTGCCATCGCGCGGCAGTATCAGTACATTAGCAGCTCGCGGATCGCCGCCACGCACGCACCGTGATCATGTCCTCATATCATGTATGTGATGCCAGCGCTGCACAGGAAGTATGTCGTCCAGCAGCTTCTTGCATGAAAATGATGCCAAATTACCACCATCCATAAAAGCATTAAAGAGCCTACAGGCTATAGTAATCTTTTGAAAAAAACCTCGTAATAGGTCTACTCGATCGTACTCACAGTTTCCTGTTCAATCGTGTCTTCCACGCGTAAGCCTGGGAAGGAATACTGCTCATTTACGATCGATCTGTGGCTCTACGTATGCATACAACTTATTTGTTTGCGATAACTGCCACATCGGCTGTCTGAGAAAAGCGAGAGTCAATGTTGTCAATAGTGTTTTGTTTGTGACTGTGGTTGTATGTATTGAGTCTACACGAAGGTACGTGACATTTAGCATTGTCCATTTGTAAGCTGTGGAATCAGTGTTGCACGATCATGCTGTTCGACCGGGGTAGCGCTGTAGCAACACAAGCTAGCTGTCGACAGCGCGTGCCCTGCCATGCATGCCTGCGTAGCTGGCATGTTCCTGCCGCTGCGCTGCCTGGCCTGGCTGTGCAGCGACAGCGAGGAGTAGCACTACAGACGCACTCGTATGTATACGTATAGTACACACACACACGTACACACACACACGCAGGCTTCCTACATACACACATCATGCACACGCAATCCAGCTTCGCGCCGCGAACGCCATGTGGCTGCGTTGCGTGTTGAATTTAAATATGCATGACCCCAAATACGCGAATGTTACCATGGATCCTTGCATACGAAGCCACGCCTCGAACGTTCGCTGCAGCCGAAAAATTATTGCAAGGGGTGCTTTCAAGACAAAATCCACAGTCGAAGACGTGGAGCTAGCGAAAAATTAACCACACCATCGGATTCAGCATATCCTAAACTACTTACATGCTACACGCTGGTGCAAGTACCGAAGCAGATGCTGAGATATGGGGATAAACGTGTTTCTACCGACATTTACACCTATTTATTGGCGGATTCATGTACCAGCGCTCTAATACATGATGGAGACAAACTCCTTCTTTCATATGATACCAAATTTGTTAGGATTTGAGGTCGGCATCGACTGTGGAAAACTCAATAAAGGCGAAGTCCGGCTCAAAATCGCTTGCCAAAATCGGCGCACTTCGCGTTTGCACGGCGTCCTATGGGAGTTGCGTGTTGTGAGATAGGGCGCGCAATGGTCCGAAGGTAGGGAGGGCACGATCCGACACCCTACTGTTAGCATTGATATGAAGATATAGGGTAACATCCCCAGTATTCGGTCACTTAAGCTTTTTTGCAATATTTTTCAAACTAAAATAATACATACATACATCATATCTACAGCAATGTATGTGAAATATATCAAATTTCTTTAATCTCAACTTTCATTTCGTTAAATATCTCACAGAATTGCACAGAATAGCGAAATATTTCACCTTGAAAATTCCCCAGTATACGGTCATTGGCTCCAGTATTCGGTCATGCGATGTGCGCGTTCAAAGTCAATGCGTGTTCAAGGCAGCTGAAAAACGCGCGCGCGCGCTACCTTGTTGGCGCAAAATTGCATCGGGGACGTTGCGGCGACCGTTGGTGACCGAATACTGGGGCCTCGGCACTTGCATTCAACCCTTGTACATTGGGACACTGTATCGGCACGTACGGACATTTTGTTTTTCTTTTGCGTTTTTGAGGATACCATTACACTCCAAGCTTGCGATAAGCGAAAAATCCCGCGAGAGAACGGCGTATTTCTCGATTTTTAGCGCTTTTTCGGCGACCCGTACTCTTAAAACTGGGCCTTATCCGTGCGCGCTTTTGGAAAGTAGCGCCGATTCTGCACTTTTGACGGTAAAATTTGGGATTTTGGATGGATTTTTGGAGGGGGCTAAGGGAGTTTCCTGTTGTGAATGAGTGTACAAGTATGTGAATTAGTGTGATTTGCGTGTGTTGTGACAGTTGAACTTACTGGCTGGTGACTAGTGATAAGTGACCGAATACCGGTGCCTGACCGAATACTGGTGCCCTTACCCTAGGTGCCTACCGAAGTTGAGCTGTCATCAAGAGTAAAGTGCGTAGGTGTTGCTAAGTAACGTTGCCTTTGTTGTCGTCTTCTCTGCGCATCGCTCAGTCTGTAGTAATGCCAGGGTGCGTGCTTATGTGCTTCTTTAATATTATGACATCACAAAAGAAGTTTACTAAAGCTGTCATCCCCCACAGCCGAATCATGAGCCGAACTGTGATCGACCACTGACTACACTGTGGATCGGACTTCTTAGGACTCGGGGAAGTGGGTCACAGCGTAAGCACTAAAGAGGAGTCGATAGCGTAGGTCTCTATAGGAAACTTGAGCTGTGCGCCCGTGTACGCATTCGACTAAGCCACCGGGACCATGTTCCTTTAAGAAATGGGGCTGTGGTGTGGTACTGTATTTACAATGTACGTAGACTAACGTTGGATTATCTACTCGGTAGCTTGATCGAAAGATTGGTCTGCGTCTAGCTGTATCTGGTTGTCGGGGATATGTTCTGCGGAGACTGCGTCTGGCTTCACGGATATCCTCCTATGGTCCTATACAGACCAAAGGCTAACCTAAGTAGTACTGGCTCAGTGATGCTCCCGAGGGGCTGCTCTGTCCGCCGTTACGCATGGACCAAACATTACCATGCACAGCTTTTTTACATTCAAACAAGTTTGACATGACATGACATACTTGTATTATGTAGCCATATTTGAGATAACTTTTCCACATTATGCAATCTAAATACAGTAACGAGTTTAGATCACAGAAATTTGTATCCACATCGAGCAATATCACAACATCGCTGTTCGCTAGCTGTAAGTCGCCATGTAATATGTACGTACATACGTATTAAAGCCATGCCCTAATTGGTCGAAGGGACCATTTCTGTTGCACATACATTTGCATGTGATTATACATTACTGTAGCTCATACAATAGGCTAACTGTGACCAGCCCCAACACGCAGTGTTGGGGCTGCGCATTGTAGCAGATATGATCATGACAGGCGAAGTATAGCGCCTAAATATCAATATGAATACGCAAAAATTCTGTAATATGAAGACTTACAGGTGAAGTTATAATGTTGAAGACTGACTGCGTTCAACTTTTGGTCCTGCCAATGTTCCATTTCTGCTCGAATTGATGAGTTAAATACGACTCGGTCGAAAGGAACTTGGGAGAACGACATCTTATACAGTCAATGGATTTGAAACTTGTGCGCATGCGCTGGCCGTCAATTCATCTGTACAGCTGTAGCTTTATGGCAAGGCCGTATCATACTGTTGTGGCAAACCCTCTCGCTGTATATTGCGTTGCTTTCTGGGTGGGTACGCGCGCGCAGGCCTTGTCAGAAGGCTAAAAGCATTGTGACTCCGCCCAGCTCATGAATATTTACGTGCGCAGTGTACTGCATACTGATTTCGAAAATGGTGAATGGGATGGGGAGCTAGGATATGGACCTGTAAAAAAAAACGTTTTTTCAAGATCATTGGACCAGTGTGAACAAGAACAAGGTGAACGTATGGTAGGAATTAGATAAGAATCTTATGTATACTATAAAAGTAAGTTTTTTTCTAGTGAAATTCGAAACTTACGGAGGCGCGAAAATCTGTGACAGACTGTGTATGTTTTTCAAGCTTACCGATATAGCACTCTATTGACTCAGGACGCTCCCACAGTGTGTAACTGTGTACACGGAGCGTCCTGGGGTTAACAATAGGCATGACTTTTGCACACAAAACAGTGACAGAAAATTAGAATTTACTCATATATGCAAGGTACGTGTGACAGGAATGGATTCATGAGAGATGCTTTCATTGCACTGTGTCATTTGGCGATTTGTCAATCCGTTTGGGCTGGATTATGTGTTTGAGCAGAACATGCGAACTTGGCACGCTGTCGACTGAGTGGGGTATGGCACATAAAGAGAAAGACTGACTAATTTTCCTAACACACATTTCCCTTTACCCAAGCCCAAGAATTCTACTGTCCCTTTCTGGTTGGCATTGACAATGTTGCCGATAATATGATATTTTCTTTATAATTATTGATGATTATTCTAAGAAACAAGAGAACAAAGAATTGTTTACACCACTGACATATTTGAGAGATGAAAGCAGTAATTCATTTAAAACGTCTTTGTAAGTTTGAAAGAAAACCCTGTAAGAGCACAGCCCAGCCCACACATATCGTATCCGATGGACACATGTCTACTTCTGTCCTATGCTGTGTATAATATGCGACTGTAATGCAAGGTTATTGTGTATTTTTGTATCGTTTTGTTATACGGTGATGCGCTGAATATTTCACGAGTCTGGTGCTATTCACGAAATTAAAAACACGCAAAAATATTGACTCTGATCCTGATATGAATGTGATGTACGCATACACATTTCTCCGTTCAGTACAGGACTCAACGATCGCGAATTTAACCACTCGCGAAATCGTCGGGAAGTCTCGATTCGCAAAAATTTAGACTCGCAAAATATATGACGTATACAGTATTCCCCCATCCCAAGCAAAGAGTTACAATAGTATTTTGAGGGACCTGGAGGTCTTCAAGCATTGCCTTTCAAGGAGGCACATGGATGCCTCCTTCATCCAATGTGTGTTGTGATTACCACAGACTTTTGAGTGATTCTCTGTGTTTTATTTCCAGAGTGTACTAGGTATAAGGGTATTAGTGTTATTTTAATATTAGAACTCGGTGAATGAGCTGCAGTCCAAGTCATGACCCAGATTCTTAATATTACAAATTTGGATACAAATTTGACTCGTACTGTAATACAAGGATTTTATTTGTATTTTCAGCATTACATCAAATTTAGCATAGTGCTTACAATGGTGTGCAAAAAATATAAAGATTATAAGTAAAGCATGTTGTTAAACACCCACATTCTCCTGACATGGAACCCCTGGATAGCTTGCCAAAGGATAGGTTTAAGCCATTCCTGCATGTGTACAAATCTCTGTATTTTAAAAACCCAAATAAATAAATAAATGAATGAATGAATGAATGAATAAATGAATGAGTGAATGAATGAATGAATGAATAAATTAATAAATTAAATAAAAAATAGGTAAAAAATAAAGACAATTAGACAAATGGATACAAAGTGATAATGGATGAAATATTACTGTAACTCAAAACTCTAAAGAGGTGAGGAAAAGCACTGTAATCATGTACAAATGTACTTCAAAATACCGGTACAACAGGAACAGCATAGGTGGTGTATAACAGCATAAAAGAGATGGTAACAAGATGAAGAAACAGACATAGATTTAGGGTCCTATAAAGTTAGAACTGAAAAATTAGGAAATTATGATTATAGAGATATTGAAAAACTAATTTGTAAAAGATAGTGAAGTACAACTGTATATGCAGTAGATTCATTCTGTTTGTTGCATGTGATGAAAGAAATTAAAAAGTTGAGAAAGAAATTGTAAATGTAAGTAATGGAGCTTCAGAAAAGAAAAGAACAATAATAAGTACAATAGACTCTTTTCTTTGTTTATTTAGAAAAAAAAAAGTAAGAATCTAAAGTGCGCTTATTTTGATTTTTATATTTGGAGGAAGAACTTTCCAGAGGTGAAGATTTACTATGTGCATGTATTGTGTGATGGGAAAGAATCTTCATGTAAACAGAAGTTTTTGAGGGGAGAGTGATGAGAGCTGCCGTTCCTTTCCTCCGTAAGGCCAGAGAGGGAGGGGTAGTGTTGAAGTCAGGGAAGGGAGATTTAGTGAAGGGGGATTTCTCAAGGCTGACTGAAATCTTGTGAAGGCTTTGTCCTCAGAAGAAGAGGAAATCTTGGTGGATCCCGTAGGAGGAAGCCTGCATTATCATTAACAAGAGTGTTCACCAGGCACAGACTCAAATATTTTCTTTGTCAGGGATTCAATATCTTTAGGTCTGGGTCATGTCTTGAGAGAAAAAAAGAAGGGATAACAGGTTTCTTTTCTGCAAAAAAAAAAAAAAAAAAGAAGGGGAAAACAGGTTTCTTTTCAGCACTAGATATGACAAGAGAAGTGAACAGAATGTCAGCCTTTATATGTTGAGAGCTTTCCTTTCAGACTAAGAGGAAATGTGGAAGTATGTTTCATGGTACATCAAGACATTGCAAGATTTGGTATATTATAGACAAACAATTGGCTTTGAAAGGTATACCTTTCCCCTGCAGTTGTTAATCCTGCAAAGATGTTATGGTACCTAATATCCCTGTCATCTGTGCTTTATTTTATCAACATACAACGTATGATTTTAATTTTCTCCATTTTCCAGAGAGTAAGTGATAGTGGAATGTTGCAATCATTAATTCTTTTTAAAAAGATTCATTTTTGTGCTTGACTTTAATAGTTTCATAATGTACACTAAGGCCCGAATTCACGAAGGTGGTACAAATTAAACCATGGTTTAAACCATGGACAAAAACCATGGAGCGCCAAGTGTCGCACGGAATATTTCGTTACGAAATCAGTCACTTCATCGATGAAATGATTATTTTGTGATGAAATGACAACATTTTGTAACTAAATGAACATTTCCCCGAAATGACAATTTCGTTAACGAAACGGTCATTTTGTCGATGAAATGACCAATTTCGTAATGAAATACTGCTAATAGCGCCTGTCAGCCATGTGTCAGCGAATTAGAACATCGAAATGTAAGGTCATTGGTAACCAGACTCTAGTCGAGATTCTTTTGGCTATTTGTGTACACACACAGAGATCAGTATTAAGTGTACACAATTTGCTACCTATTAGTGATTTTCAAATTAGACCCCGTTTACTGTGCGGGGCCGGGCTCGGCCTCAATTGCGCGGCCGAGCCTCGCAATTTTGTCCGTTTACACTGCTGGGCTCGGCCGCGCTTTTAATTCAAACCTTTCAATATTTTGTCATAGTGGCGCTCTGCTTGTAAACAAACGCAATTTGGTATTGTCTGGTTTTCAGACCCTTTGCCAACTGAAAAAATCCTTTGCAGGACAAAACTATCTTAAACTATACTAGTTTTCGACGTTTAGGGGGTTAATATCCTGAATAGCGAAATAGTACAGGCAGTGGGTTTGGAAACCAGACTGAAATTGGCCGTGCATTTGGCCCAGTTTGCGTTTACACTGAGAAAAGGCTGGGCTTGGCCGTGGCCGAGTACGTGGCCGAGACCATCTCCAGAGTGTGGCCATTTGCGAGGCCAATTTTGGCCTCGCATTTGGCCTTTTGCGCATTTACACCGAAATGAAGGTGGGTTCGGCCGCAGCCGAGCCGCGGCCGAGCCTCGCACTGTAAACGGGGTCTAATCAGAGCCAGGCCAGCCTTCCCACTCCATGGTATCACTAAATTGCAGGGTCTTTTGTTTTTAAAACCCAATGGCCCGAATTCATGAAGGTGGTACAAATGAAACCATGGTTTAAACCATGGACAAAAACTGTGGAGTGCCAAGTGTCGCACGGAATATTTCGCTACGAAATTGGTCATTTCGTCGACAAAATGACCGTTTCGTTAACGAAATTATCATTTCGTGGACGAAGTGTTCATTTAGTTACCAAACGTTGTCATTTCGTTACAAAATAATCATTTCATTGACGAAATGGCAGATTTCGTAACGAAATATTCCATGCGACACTTGGCGCTCCATAGATTTTGTCCATGGTTTAAACCATGGTTTCATTTGTACCACCTTCGTGAATTCGGGCCATTGAGGACGAACTGATTTTGCTACAACATGCATTTCCCATAAACAATTGCCTGAGTATACTCGTGACTCGTCCTCACCGGGTTAAGCATCTGGAATGCTATGGCCTTTTTAACACTGCTTTGTGCATTCCATGTGTGCGATATCGGCATGCGTATCGTATGAATTACATCTGTTCATACTAATGTGTATTATTATGCTTTCAAAGTGTGGACCACAGCATGTTGTTTGTTCTGTGTCCTTTCTTTGTGCATGGCAATAAAGTCATATCTGTTTGTTTGTTTGTTTGTTTATTTTTCTGTTCATTCCTTGAGATATTAAGCATGCTTGAATGATAAGCAGCTGTGACTTTGGATGACACGCTAATCTCCATGGAGACTACTGAGCAGCTAGACTTTGGTGGTAACTAAGGGCTCAGCAGATCTCGCACTACAAGAGTTGGCGCAGTTTGTCTTGTGGATGCATATTAACTGGGCACATGCATCACTTTGTAGGTGATGACATCAAACCACAAAGAAGAATGTCAGACAGCAAGAGAAAACCCAAAAAATCCTCATCTAGGCTTTAATACACTGTTACAGCTGTTTGTGAATTTTGGTCAATCTCCCTTGCTTTATCATTTTTCAAAGCACTACTGTCATGTAGTGTATCTTCAAATCTAACTGTTTGTGTGTTCTCTGTAAAGCTAATTGCTTTCCACTTTTGATCAGATTAAAGAAATGCTTTTATGAACTGCTGAATTAAATATACTGGACAGCAAAAGAAAGTACCCACTTCTGTCGAAGGCCGCACACAAAAATTCACCCCCTAGAAATATACAATTTTTGTACACAGGTGTGCTACAATGCCCCTTACTTATCAATGCACATAAGCAAGTGAATGTCTTCATAACAAAGAAGAACTTGACATGCACAGCATTTTGGATATTGAATCAAAAGTCCCACACAACAGCACTTTCCACCATGCAAAAATGGTCACTGAATGGATAACATTTTTAAACAACTAATATGTCAAAGTGAACACCTGTTTTGTCAAATGATGTTAATGAGTGTCTTCTGTACTTAGGGATGCTATCCTTCCTGATTATGCTATTTGTAATTCTCAGAATAAAATCAGTTAGCTCTTGAGACTGGACATTACTTTTCTCTGCTCTAAGCAAGCTTCCATCAGGAAAATTATGCCATGTCTTGTAAGGCTTGTAAGGCTCATTCTGTTACATTTTGTGACTTTTGATTCAGTGACCAAGATGCTGTGCAAGTCATTTTTTTTTTCTTTGTGATAAAGATAATCACTTGCTATTGGGTATGTGATTACTACGATTGCAGCATACCTGTGTACAAAAATTGTTTATTTCTAGGTGGTGAACTTTTGTGTGCAGCCTTTGACAGAAGTGGGTACTTTCTTTTGCTGTCCAGTGTATTTAGTGGGAGCTACAAACATACATGTACTCTATCAAATGGACATCTTTTGTCTTTGTGCCACTGATGTTTACAAACAGCAATATCTATCGATCATGTCATTAGATTACCAGACTATTCAGCAACCTCGTCACTGTTATATTCTAAATCACCATACAAGGTTTCATGTCTGATGGCATCTAATACAATAAGAAAATAGTATTGAAAACATTAATTTATTAAAGATGATTGAAAATACTAACGATGAAAGATTTTGCACCCAAAGGTAATATTTCATGTGCTAAAAAATCCCTTGATTCATGGGTTTAATACTAATAGCCCTACAGTACGTACCCAAAATGGAATAAAAGTCTGTGCTAGAAAATAACATAACATTGATCTATATTTTGGATTCAGAAGTGCTATGCAACCACAATGTACATGTATATTGTACCCCGACACATTTTTTGTACAAAACTCCGGCCATATTTCATAACAAAATTTTTATTTAGCATTGAGAAGTAAAATATCTTGCTGCCTATACATTGTAACTTTTGATAATAACCATTATGGTATCCTATCACCCCTTAAATTGAAGACCCAGGGGATATGTTTCCTTTAAACAGTGGCAACAAACATTTCTAGTTTATTACTAGACTTGGAATTTGTCATCAAGTTGACAAATTAGGTGATCCGATGTATTCGAAAATCAATGATTTGAGTCCTGATCCCATTAGGCATGACCATACAGGTTTCATCTGTGTTTAGGGACATTGGCCGTGTGATGTTTGGATTCTCATTTAGAAAATGGAGTCAGGTCTGCCATCTTTGGTACCAAATTCCGTATACACTAACGAAGATACAGAATGAAGTATGTTTGACCATTGACCCTACTTTGCACAGCCAAGATGGCATCTGAGCAAAAAGCTTTAATTTTAGCGAAGTTTTTCGACATGATTTGGACGTTGTATGAAAAAAATGGAGGACACATAACGATAGCGCAAAGTCTCAGCTACAACATATTAAAATCTGGGAGAAATTCACGGAAGGGTAAGTGAGCTAGTGCTCGATAAAGACAATCATGTCAATTTTCACATCTAGAAAAATTTCCTCCCATAGAGATAACACGTCATAACGAAGATAGAGAAAAAAGTACATTTGACCTTTGAACCCACTTTGCACAGACAAGGTGGCATCTGAGCAAAAAGTGGTTATTTTGTGAAATGATTCTTGTAACATGGTCTTTGCGTGTGCAAAATATGGGAAAGATAGGACATGTATTCACCAAGATACAGGATAAAACATTTATGACCTTTGACCCTAATTTACATACCCAAGCTGGCGTCTGATCAAGTAGTTGTTATTTTATCAAATAATGTACGTGACATGAACTAAACATGTGCAAAATATGGGGGTGATATGATATGTTTTTCTTGAGTTATTGCAAAGAAAGTTGCAGAAAGAAAGAAATATTTCAATACATCGAAGATAAGCTTTAATTTCAACCAAGTTTTTTGACGTGATGCAGACATCGTATGAAAAAACGAAGGGAACACTTACGATAGCACAAAGTCTCAGCTACAACATATTAAAATCTGGGAGAAATTCACCGAAGCATAAGCGAGCTAGTGCTCGATAAAGATAGTCATGTCAATTTTCATTTCCAGAAAAACTGCACTCCCATAGAGATTACACGTAAACTGGTCAAATTTGAAAAGGTTACCTTCAATCCATTTTTACGAGGTGATACCATCCTCCAATCAAAATTATGTTATTACAATTATGAAAGAACATTTAATAAGCTACAACATATTGAAATTTGGGTGAAAATCGACAAAGGATAAGTGAGATACGCTCGAGTGAACTTGAAATTTGATGACGTCATTTTGAAAATTTACTTTTTTTACTTTATTAAGAAATTTGATATCTTTTAATCATTTTTTCAGTATCGCCAACCCATGAAATGACATGTACAACTCATCAGCTTTCAAAATATGTAAAGAAAATGGGGGGTCACCGTCCATCCTGACGAGTAAAATCGGATTTAAAATTGGCGGTTTTTTGGCATACTTGCACTGTATATCGCCATTGACGCGCGCGCGGAATTTCAACTTTGACGGGCCCGTATGACGTCATATTGAGTCGGATTGACTTGAAACTTGGTAGAAATATTCCTTGACATTTCAGACATCCGATCCGTGTGAAAAAAATTGGAAATTTCTATTGCATATGAGCTGTGCGTGCGTATATGCGTGCGCGCGTACGCGTCCGTCCGATTTTTTCAATTTTTCAAAAAAATGCTCCAAATGGTCTGAAACGTGTGCAAAAAAAATTTCAGCTCGATTTGAGCATACAAATATTTCAACACGCGCGTACGCGCACGTTTTAAGAGAAAATATGAATTTTGATAATATGAGTAGAATGCGCATAACTTGAAATATATGTGACGTAAATTTCATTGAAAAATTCCATTCCATTAATGAGATATGAATGAAAATGTGTTTTCATATAATGACGTCATAGTGACGTCACGGTCGACTGATCACTATGATTTTATTTGACCCGTCGTCTTTGGGACATGATACATAGATGGTATAATTTTGACATTGATAGAAAGAACACTTTCTGAGCTAATCGATACGCAAATTTTGTCCAGAAATAAAGAAAGAAGAAGAACCAACAAAGAATCCGTACAGATACAGAAGGTGATCCGAGAGGATACTCGGATCACCTAATTAATATTTGCAGCAGTAGTTTGGAGACATTGTATTGCATGAAACAGGGATGATTGCAAAATTGTGTTGCTTTTGTGCCTTTTTTTTTTAGTATAGAAAGTCAGTTTGACCTTGGCATATGTTGATAGTTTCTGTTCGATGTTAGAGATTGACGTATTATTCAATATAATATGTGAAAACAAAACTGTTAATTGGAGTTGTAATCCATATTTATGAGTGGCATTTATCTATAGTTGATTTCTGCCACTTGCGTCAGTGTATTTCGTCAGTATACTTTGCAGTGATTTTTTTCCCCCCCTTCTCTCTTCCTCATTTCCCTGCAATCACGGACAGGATGACCCAAGCTTCCTGCTGGAATTCTAGCCTGATGCTGGCTGTGGATCCCCTCACAGTGGACAGCCAAGCCAAGCCAGGCCAAGCTACACTGGAAGTTTGTCAAGCAGCAACCTGCCTCCTTGTCCAAAAGCCATCCTCTTCAAGGGTCTTCCTCTTCCTCATCTGACCCCCCCCCCCCCAACACCCACACCCACTTTCCATCTAACTCTTGAACGGCCATGGCAATTATCACGTATGTGGCTTGGCTGTTTGCCTAGTGTGCCGATCAGCAGTGATAAGTCACAAGGGCATGGTAGACCCCATGCAAGCCTGAAGGAGGAAGCTTCGCATAAAGTGTGTGTGTGTTTGTCAACCGAAGTCGCGCACTTGGAATATTTTTATCTCAACTTCTTGAATTGGATTGTAGACAAGGACATTGCACTGATACAGAGTGTATGCTGGATTTGAAAATGTAGATCAGTATCTGATGTGGCTCACAAATTTTCCCTGCGTGGAAGGTGATGTCCTTTAATCATATTGGCATCCACAAAGTGTGCAGCCTGTGTTGCCATTCCTGTTTATATTCCATTGTTTGATTGTTTTTGACCGCTTATGATAATTCTGCTCAAGCTATCAGCTCACTGTGTTTTAATGATGTATGCACATGGAAAAAACTCCTGATGGAATGTTAGACTCTCCCAAACAGGACTGATGTTCAAACCAGATCAGATCTATAGCACATGGTAGCATTTTGCAGTGAGATCACAGCAATCGAGCCTAAAACAACAATTCTTGGAAATCAGTGCCATGGATACTAAGGAACTGTGTTTTCAGTTAAAGCAGACACCAGGACCATGAGGCATTGACTTTGAGAGGAATATAATTTTGTTTTCTTTTCATCTCAGTTTCTGATTGTTTGTACTTTTCTGCGTGATGCTGCTTATGTGATAATGGCGATGCCAGCATGTAATTCCGGTCAAGGATCTTCGGTTGAGGTAAGAATCATTCTCCCTTTCTTTTATGTAGATTTAAAGCAAAGAGTGTGAAAGATTTATGCTGCTGTCCCCAATGGATGCAAAGGCATGGATACGATAGTAATCCTAAGGATGCATGAAATATGTTGAAAAGGGATTCTTTTTGAAAATAACATTTGACCTATTATTGGTAAAAGTTTCCAGTAATGCAATACTTGGGAGTCAACTGATTCTTCCAAACCAGTGTTGACCCAAAGGCAATGTTATGATACAATAACAAATGAAAACAACAACAACATAGCAAATGTAAACTTTTAACATCAGGCAATTTATTATCATACATGTATATCATAGATATAATGAAAACAACATTATCATATCAAAAATAGTCATGGTACTTGTACATAATGTGATGCTGTTCTGAAAGTCTAAAAGGTCACATGGGCACCCGTGATGCTCATCAAACAAATCTTTGCAGTAATCATTACATCTTGTAGTAAAAGCTTTTATTTTTTCATTACTTATAAATGAATATCCCTTTTGATGGATTTTTTTTTTAATAAACTTTTTAATGAAGTTCACACACTTTTTCTACCGTCATCATACAGCTTATACTTTTCCAGTTCTTGAAGGTTGACTGTTTTATGTATAAACAGTTAAGCACTCATGTAGGTGTGAAACAGTTTTATCTATCCAATTGTATCTTGTAAAATATTAGAAATATAGTGTCGGGTCTGTTGTAAAATGAAAAGACTTGGGATCAGACTGTACAAGTAGTCATCTGTGTAATGAGTTAGATAACAAATTGCACTACATATTAACACTACAGTATAATGGCCATTATTAACACACACAACAAAATGTGATGTTCAGAATTATGTTTAGAATCACAATGCAAATTTTGTTTTTGTGTAATGTGTAAAAGTCATCCATATGCACACTTCAATCAGATTTTAGTAGGTCTTGCACTTGAGAAATTATCTTGAAGTTACCGAGTAGAGTGTTTGTGAACAGAATTGTGAATCAAAGATCAATTTTGTTGATCCCATGATTAAGAGAACTGTTCATAAATGTTTGATCAATAAGATGGTTAATTGGTTACAACATACACTTGTACAACATATCTAGACTTGGGTGTGTCCTTTTCACTGCTTTGTGCCAAGTTTTGAATGCGATGTTAGGTTTGTTCTTATTTTTTATGTCGGCTAAAATGGTCAAATATTTCTGTTTTGCTCTCTAAAGACAAGAAAGTGCCAAACGTTACAGAGATATCAAGTGAGGGGGAAATTCTTCTGGAAACCAAAGAAACAGGTACAGCTGTACCTTGGCAATGTTGACCCCTGCAGAAGTGAGATTATTAAATGAAAAGTCATATTCGGTTAATACCAAGACCACTGGTCTCACTACTTGTAGTCAGTCAGACTCTGGTCGTTGTACTGTACTTCATTGTACTAGTACTATGCTTGCAGTTCAGGGAGAAACATTTGATTTCCTCTTCATATGAACAGGCTAGAAAAAAGAATGAAAATTTATCTTTGCTTCACAAACAAAGCCAATTCTTCTTTTGTTTGAATGGTCTCACAGGATGTGTGCAAGACCGTGTGGTGAGAAACAATTTGATATTTAGTAACAAAATGACCAATTGGGAAGTACATGCAAATGTGGATTCTGGAAAATAGAAACTGTGTGCTAGTTAGTCTGATGAGCTAAGCGTATGCATAAGAACAGATCTATGTGAGTGTAAAGTAATGTTCATTACACAGGTACATTGTAAGGCTTGAGTTGGTGATTTGCTTGACCTGCATCCTGGTTGCACTGATTTCCTCTCAGATTAATCTGGTGGAGCAAATATGGGTCGATGAACTTTTACTGTCAAACCTTATCCCACACTGGTTGTGATCTGAGTTTTAAATGATGGATCTCCAGGATCAGGCAAGGTTAATCCACAAGAATTAGCATCTGTGACTATCATACTGTGGATATTGTAGGATTACCAGAAACTGAGGAAACTTGAATGTCAAATTCTGTACAAATGTTCATTCATGGCTGCACATGGATAAATTCAGCACATGATCATCAGAAAGTCCTGAAACCTATTATGTGTGTAGCCAAAATCTAAAATGTTGCCTAGTGTAAATTTATTGTTTTATCCCATTCAAGAGAATAAAAATGAATTAAAAAATTATATTTCATGGATTCCTACATTTTGATGAGATTTGAAGAAAGAATCCCAAAGGGAGGGGGGGAGGGGGGTCAATTTTGTGTTAAATGCAGATCTTTTGTTAATAGCCATTTCAGTGGACATCAACCCAACATCACAGTCTGTAAGATGCTCAGAAGCAGTAGAGGTCAAAGCACTTCTGTGTATGTTTGTAGAGTACAAGTGTATATCAATTTTCCACATATGACACTGCTTGCAGACGACTTGGTAGTGATTGCTATTAAACCACATGAGCAAAAACAGTTGTACATGTACATAGTACATGAAACAAAGTATTGAAACTAAGCTGAAAAACTCAACTATTCGATTATATCTTCAAACCAACTGATGCTTTTCTGGCAAGCAAAGATGGGAATAAACAATGTTCTCCTCACTTCTCATTCCTCATTACCATTTCAGAGTACACTGGATGTAATTTTGTGCTCCCATAACATCTCAGAGCTACATGTACATCACACATTTTGACCACTCTGAATGCATACACTATAGTACTCTGCTTTATAGAGTATTCTGCAATTCTATTGATCCTACCAAACAATTATTTTTCAGAGTGCCTTTAGTTGCTTTATTTTGCCTGGAGTGAAAGGGCAGTTAAAGAGGCATACAGTGTACAATTTGTAGGTATGAAGCTTTTAAATGTCACCATTAAAAGCATGTCATGTGAAACCTCTATTTAAATGGCTTGGATCAGAGGTTCTCTTTGAAGAAGAGTTCCTGAAGCCCTGTGCCTGCATTTAATTGAGTAATTACTAGAGTTAAACTCTCCCACTCCATGTGGAAAGTCAGTTTGGAAAGAGTATGAAGCAGAACAAGTTGCATGAAGATAAGAAAAAAGTTGCATGTGTCACATCAGTTTCCTGATGCAGTGATGTTGACAACAATCACATCCACTCTAGTGTACTGAGAAAGTGAACAGCCAATGCCATCATCTCACTTAAGCTTAAATGTAAGGAGTTTGATTGTGCACATACGTGTAACTCAGGTGTGTTGTGTGATGTCATCATATTACAAATGTACTTCATGCTGTATAAAACACTCAAGGGCAAGTAGGTTTGTCAGATATCTGGTGGGGAACTCCTCTACACTGTCACAGTATGAATTATATTGACAACTTTACAGGAGCATTGTAGGAGAGTTCCAAGAAAATCTCACTTAAAGAAAGAGATTGCAGTTGTAATGTTTTCAGGGCAGGGTGGTTACTGTGCATGAAAAAATCGAATGAACTAAGTAGTCTGACATTATGTATTCAAACTACACATGGTAGAGTTTTAAACATATCCATCTTATTGTAAGATATTATTTACATACTATCTAACTTAAGAAAACAATTATATACACACTTATACAAAAGACAAAACGTAACTAACTTCGTAATTTGGCAAAGTCATTTGATTCATAAAGCAAAGTGAGGTGCGATATTTAGTACATTTTTTGTCAGCTGCAAGGAGGCTTTGGAGGGTGATTGTAAGGCTGTTATGAATGTACAAATTTACAAATGTACAAATGTACTTCACTCTGAAAGTAGGATAGTGGGAACAGATAAGTTTGCAGTACAGAAAGTAATCTGGCTCAATCTTAGCTTGATCTTATAGGAATCTAAAATCTGTGTAGAACTGCATGTATCTCTTCAAGCTGTTTTGAAGACAATTTTGCAGTGTATCTTGTGATTGCCTAAGCTGTTCATATTACCCTTCTAGAGATAATTTGTATTCATTATCAGCAGGTATTAAGTTTACAGGACCTGAATTTCAAAATAATGAAAGGTAGTTTGATACAATGTAGTTTCTATTGATAATTTAGTGACATGTAATATGGAAAAATGAAACTTTTATTTTTTTTGTTACTTTTTTGACACAAAATGAAAGGTGTCACACTGTTGTCCTTAATAACAGTTTCCATTTCAACTTTACTGTGGATCACAGTTGCAGAAGCTTGATACACTTTGAAGCTGTTGTTTGTGTAAGCCCTCTGTAGTCAAAACTTTGACATGATGTCACACCTCACTCAGATTAGCTCCATTGTATTTGCTTAGGGTGTTTGTTTGTGCCCTGCACATGAACCAGTACCCTTAGTCTCTCCCCTGTAAGGGATGCATACATTATTGCAGCTGATGAAATTCATTCTTGCATGTCAAATACAGGGTTGCAGTACTGTGTACACCAACTCTCGGGAATCAACAAATCTCCTTGGTGCAACTCTGACTTTAAACATTTTGTCAAAATACTCCATGACAACTAAGCACTTCAAGATCTGTAGTTTAGGCCTAATTGACAAGCACCTAGTGCATACACTTTACTGTACAATGGAATTCCTTGCCGACTGGATGTGAGAATAGCAGTGTTGTCTACCTGGGGTAATCTGACTTGTGAAACCACCTGAGTAGTAATATCTTGGTGATGACTAATGCTTGGTTCCTCAAGACATCAGACAGGCATTGTAAAGCACGAGGGGATAGAATGAGGACAGAGAGAGAGGAAGCGGCCATTAATTAACCAACTATGTGTCGTTGTTTACACTACTGGTACTTTCACATGACAGCCATGGTAGAACAGCGCCCTACGAGAAACCAAAGTCTTTGGTCACCTTTAATAACCCGTTTAGGATGGTTTGATTTTGCTACAACACACATTTCCCATAGACACTTGCCCGAGTATACTCGGGACTCGTCCTCAACAGGTTAAAGGCCGTAAGATGTGATGTTAAAGCAAGGAGGTACAACTAGGCGAGCCTAGTACCTCCTTGGTTAAAGTTGCTGTGATTGTTGTGAGTATAGCAGCATTGTGCCAAACTCCATCAACCTAGACTTGTATGTTAGTCTCACTGATATGTGGAGGAATGTTTTGTATTAAAGTGTTTGTTCATTTTATAGGTCTGAGGAGGTTGGCAAACTTAATGTTTCTTTAAATATTAGGAAGATTAGCTTGCACAAAAGTCATTTATATCATTAAACAAACCCAAGATTCTAGGCATGATACAATTAACCTTGAAATTGTCATTGGTGTTTTAGTGCAATGACATTACCACTAAGAGTTCAAGTATTGCTGAAAACACTCACCAACTGCATTTGAATGGTACAAATTCCATGGCCTTTCCATCAAAAATCTAATTTCAGTACACACAAATGCAAGAGTATAAAACATGCACATGGGCTATGATGGAAACTACACTGAACTACATGCGAGGTCAAGCTGTAAAGCTCCACTTCCTCAACAGTGTTCTAGAGGTGTATGTACATACTGTATGCAATCTCAGTATTAAAACATATCATCACCACAGTTGGCAAAGTGGATTTGAGAAGATATGATTTCTCTATGCTTTGTTGGATGTATTAAACAGGAACTTTTTGAAGATCATATAAAAATGATACGTTATACACCATATGTACCACCATGAATGTGAAAAATGAGACAAGTACAAATATTGGGGGAAAAAAAGGCAGTGAATACAGTAGTTCTAAATCTGATTTTTGAATGTTCTGCATAATAGATTGTTTTTATGGTACTTGCTTTCCTTGATATACATTGTAGTTTTAAAGATAGAACAAAATTTTGTTCTTGTTTTTGTTTTTTCTAATGGGTTGCCATACTATTTTAAAGCATTTTGCTTTGTTTATTTGTTTCTCCTTTTTTTTTTGGGGGGGGGGGTTTGTTGGGTTGCCATATTATTTTAAAGCATTTTTGCTTTGTTTATTTGTTTGTTTGATTCTCCTTTTTTTTGGGGAGGGGGTGTTTCTTACATGTAATTACAGTACTTATTATCAGCACTGTATTTTTTTTTTAGTAATATCTGAACAAGAGATATCTTAGCACAGTGATTTTTGAATCTGGATCTTTTTTTTTTTTTTTTTATGTGTTCCGTCTACTTAGTATAAGTAGTGCTTGCAATTACGAAAAGTGGGTATATATCATTATGTGCACCTCTTCATTACTTTGGTATCATACAATACAGATTCATACTTCAGGGCTGCACACTGTACAGCATTGTACAATGTCTTTCTTCTACTGGTCCCACAGAGACCAGCAGGTACACACTTTTTCTATCTTTTTTTTTTTTTTTTTTCACTGATAAATTCCTGAAAAAGTTACTGGTCTGAAAGTGATTTTTACTGGTCAGGGACCTTTGGACCACTGCCAGTGTGCAACGTTGGATACTTCATGAATTGTGTTTTAAGTACGTAATCGTGGCGTGTGCTTTCAGTATTTTGTTTAAAGCAAGAGAGAGCTGCAAGAATCAAAATGTGATTCTGTTCGTAGCCATACAGATGACAATGATGATGATTTCGGAGCCTCAACAATGTAGGCCCCTACATGTATACAAATCTTCACCTCTTTACTTCTTGTAATATGAAACTGAAGAGAAAACTTGTATTCTTGGTATGAGATTATTGTGATACGTTGTACATATGTTGGTATGATTTAACAGTGATGACTTTTGGAGAAATGCATTACATTATGCTATATTATCAACCATTTGTACTTTAGTTTTTGTCATATTTCCTTACAAGGTCGTATTACCACTAGGAAAGTTGTGAGGTGATGATATTACGGTGTACCCCACTTTATTTGTAGCATATTTGTATGACTGCAATTGATGTTAGTTTGTTCGCAGTTAAAATGTGAAAAAAATTCAAACTCTAGAACTTTCAGTCTCATGTCTGAATTTGTAAGTTTTTACCATTTTGCCAAAGTCAGCTTGGACATGAAGCAGACTGAATTGCTTAGACTCAAGGATGGAGCGTGCTCACAGATCATATCAACCTACTTTGTACATGTGTGTGTATTCGAAAAGGGGGTGTTGCAAAAAACAAACAAACAAACAAAACTCAAGCATGCAAGTCTTAGCATACATATAAATGTTAAGACATTTGTAAAAAGTAACAATATTTGATTTATGGAACTTTCATATTTTTTTTTTTTTGTGTGTGTTTGCAGTACCATCGTAGATGTACATTGTGGCGTCTTTGTGTGTCCAGTATACCTGCCTTTAAGACCTTTTGCAGCATTAAAAAGAGGAATGAGGTCACTGAAATAGAAATTGAAACAATGAAAAAAAGTAAAGATTGAAAGTGTCGTTAGCAATCAAAATTTGGAATACCTTTAATGTCAATAGTACATTGTACACAGGAATAAAGAAGTGATTATTTACTTGTTGCTATTCATGCATGTATTCAACAACCCATGACATATTTTTATACTCATAATTGCCATCAAATTGTAGAATTAAATGTTTGTCAGGATATAGAGATCAATAGCATTTAGAGGTGAGCTTCTATGAAGGTCTTATTTATAAAGTCTTGAACTCTGAATGACCTATTGTTAGCCTGGATGAACTTCGTCCTGTCTGGTTTTGGAATTCATCTATTAAGTTCAACCACTTGAGCATGACTCCCAACTTTTTTCTGCAAAAACAGTATTTTATTTTTATTTTTATTGTTCAATCCTGTCTTTGACAACCACGCTTGTCGATGAGCAATGGCTAATACCCAGTGCGTATTAATCACATACACACGGTGACCCCAAATCCGTCCATTCCTGGCACAAGACTTTGTATGCAAAGCCTGCAGCTCTTTTCTGATTGGCTTCTTTTCTTCATCTCATGACCTGAAATCTTCTTATGAATCTTACAAAGTGTGTATCTGCCTTCCTTTGTATCCCTGACACAACAGTAAATCATTCTTGGCCCAGTGCTCTGATAATGTGGATGATACAACTACCTTAGCCAGACTTCAGGAAGGTTTTACATGTATTTGCCGGTGGAATCCTTTGCAGAGACTCACGGGTATAGAAAGGAGAGAAGAATACCATAGTGGACTACAGTTTAGGATGTGTCTCACTATTCCAAGATCTTCTCTGTCTTTAGTGCTTTGAGTCAGGAGGAATAACAAGAGTGAGGCTGAGTATACTAAAGAGGGAGCTTCAGAGAAGAAAGAGAAATTAATAGCAAAATGAGAACTTCCTGTTGTGTTGGCATTTTGGGGTTCATGTGGAAGTGGTCTGTCTCCTGTGTATTGGAGGAGGGAGCACTCAAGCTATACCTAGGCAGGGTCATGCTATTTTCATCGACTTGAGTTTTTGAAGTCCTCTTCTGGGTGCTAGTATTGTTTACTGGTTACTCTGTCTATCCGGCACACGTGCCCAAGGCATTATCCCGGTACACCCACCAACATTGATTTGCCAACAACTACCCCCTCCCTTTATCAATCATCTACGCACACACATTCCAAAGGTCGCTCAGTTCATTACTGGAGTCAAGGAAAGAGGAAAACTTTATAGAAGTAGACAGACTCAGAGGAAGAGGGAGAAGTCGAGTGCACGAGAGGGAGAGATCCTGTTTACTGGTTCTCTCTCTCATTGGTGTCTAGCCTTACTTTGGATAGCAATTACTTGACAAGACAAGTGTGATGTGTATGCTGTATCAAGCATTGTTCGCTGTTTTCTGAAGGAAGTGAGTTTGTTGGATGCCTGGGTCCTGTTGCTGACTGGCCCACAGACCAGGCTTCTAGAGGCATAATGGAGACTCCGACTGTTCGAGGTCCTTCCAACCACTATCAGAGCCTCCTGAGGATACAGTTTGGGGCCCTTGTCTCTGGCTCACGGAGAAACTCACACAGGAATGTCCTATCTTTTTGTTATCCTGATGATTCTCCTGGAGCAGTGAAGGAAGAACCCAGAGAGATAGGACCCATCTTCTACTTCAGGGTAAGAAAAATGTCTTGTCTTTTGGAGGTGTTTGAGTAAGACAGTATTTATGGAAAGTCAATGTCAACATTGTGTTTCTTTTGTACAAATGTACCAGTCTGCTGTGCTTGATATCTTTCCCTGAACATTGTATGAGTTGACATGATGAAGGCCATGTGAATCTTCTTGTAGTATCTCAGATCTGTTTCATTTCTCTCACATCCACTCAGAATAGTACTGTAAAAATGCAAACACAGTGTTATGCATTCTAAGTATGTAATGCCTAATATGTACAGCATGTATTGGCCTGCTTGTTACTACCACTGTGAACTGTTTTTCTCTCTCTCTCTTTTTTTTTTTTATAGTTTAACATAGTGGTATATTGATGATTGCACATATGTGTTGTTCCTGTTTTCTGCAAGTCTGTATCAAGGTATGACGGCATGATACATGTACGTCACACTGATTGTGTTTGCGTGTGATCTGCATGTATGATGAATTATAATGCGATATGCTCATGGATGGTTTGATAGGAGAAGCAGTGCTGTTAGGGTGAGGGGTCAAGCATTGTTTCCACAACTTCCACTCACGTCACAGCTTCCCAGAACTGCTTGTTAAATGTGATTTATAAAAAAAGGTTGGGGACAGTGAGCGAATGTTTGTTTGTCTAGAAGTGGGAAGGATATCTGTCTTCCTCTAGCTGTACATGAGAGTAAACATCCGTGATATACTGTACAGGAAGTTTCTGTTCAGGCTGTAATCCCATATGTTAATTTGTTTGTTTGCAACCACCATGTACAGTATGGCTGTTAGTAATGTGTTTACTGTACATTCATGAATGGTATGAAACACTTTCAGACTGAAGATGGTACATGATCGGTGGCTTCAATACTTGTAGTATAATATGCAATGTATGGAATGTACAGGCATTGCTGGTTGGTATTATGGTAAATACAATATTCATGATAACCTCATGGTTTGATGTAATAAAATATCATACAGTGTTTATCACTAAGAATTATATTTACCACTAATATTTGCCAGTGCTGATGATCAGGATATATTTTCAGTGAGATACAATTTGTGTTTCAAGAAGACAAATGTAGCTTTTTACTTTATACTTATGGTATGTCACTACGATTTACAGGACATGCTTGAAGGTCACTTTTAAAACTCATAACTTTGTGGAACATGACTCAAACATGACATAAAAGACTGGCATGTGAGGTTCCACCATACATTATGTACGTATTGAAACTGACTGTATACCATGTCTAGTGCTATTATTATTGACATCTCGAACAAAGTACAAGTGTTCACAAAACAAACAGTGAATTGATACTATTATTTCCATGCATACTGTACTGGTAGCCTACGAGTATGTATCCATTTAGTGTCCACAAGAGAGTTACATTCCATGATGCTTTACAGGTCTGTATAATCTGCAGTGCATGTGTTGCACACAAGCCAGACACTTTTCATCATGTATTGAAATTTGCACCATACACATTGAATGAATTCATGTTTTACAGATTGGTAACATCAGCCAGAAATTAGGGCAAACAGTGATCTTTTCCCCCTGCCCTTCCAAACCAGTGATTTCATTCAGAACCGCTGGCATGCAGTAGCAAGGTTCTACTGTAGTTGCAGAATTGCACATTTATACATGTACAGGCAAATTACATTGTTATGTTTAAAAAGCAATCTATTTTTGATTCTGTATGAACATGTGACCTTCAGCTAGCAAACTATGATCCATACAATGTGCATTTAAGGCATCTCATGTCCCACTTTGTACTTGTACGCAGTTTACTTGTTATATTTATGTCCGTTCAAAAAGTTGTTTAATTCATTGATAATATCAGATAACACAGTGTACAGTGCTGCGTGAATCATTCCTTAAAGGGGAAGGCTAGTAACTGATCAGTGGGAATCAGTGGAAATGCTGGGAGACGATTGTTCCAATCCTTATGGGATTCATTCAAGAGTTCATTGTATATCTATTGTTGTGTGAAAATGATTTGCTTCAGAACGGTCTCATATTCAAGTAATGTGCAGATTAAGGCTCCGTCACTGACCAGGGACGCTAACCTGGAAGCATTAAACTGCACATTACTCGAATATGAGACCATTCTGAAGCAAATCATTTTCACACAACAATAGATATACAATGAACTCTTGAATGAATCCCATAAGGATTGGAACAATCATCTCCCAGCATTTCCACTGATTCCCACTAATCAGTTACTAGCCTTCCCCTTTAAAGATAATACAAAGTTTTGGTATTACCTCAAAAGTTTCCCTGAATTTCCTTGTCTTAGTTTGTGTTTCAGGTTAAAGTACCTTTCATATAACTAACACTGAGACTTACTCGCCCCAAAGTGCTGTCATGTCTTAGTAATCATGCAGTAATGGTTTCGTACCAGAGCCGCCACCGTACGGCGGCGAGGTAGTACACGTATTGTACGAAACCATTATTGCATGATATAACTGCGACCAGCAGCGTGCAGCCCCATACGCATACTGAGTAGCTAACTGCGACCAGCAGCCCCATACGCATAGCTAAATGGGGCTTCGCATTGTAGCTTACACTTGGATCATGACAGATGTACATGTACACTGTAGTATCGCGGGTAAATATCAACTTAAAATCCAAAAATTTCTTCAATTTGAAGACTTACAGTTAAGTTGAAGTATTGAAAACAGGCTTCGGGCAACGTTTGGTTTTGCCAATAGTCCCTTTTTGTTCTAATTGATGACTGAATGTGACTCGGTGGAGAGGACCTTGGGAGAGCTACACTGAATTGACGGCCAGCGCATGCGCACGCAAACATCAGTTCGTGGATTTGAAATTTGTTCGCATGTGATGTGTGCGTATGCGCTGGCCGTAGTAATCAGTGTATGTAGCTCTCCCAAGGTCCTCTCGACAGAGTCACATTCAGTCATCAATTCGAACAGAAAGGGACTATTGGCAGAACCAAACGTTGCCCGAAGCCTCATGTTTTCAAGACTTCAACTTAATTGGTAAGTCTTCAAATGGAAGAATTTTTTGGATTTTAAGTTGATATTTACCCGCGATACTAAATCTGTCATGATCCTGAATGCTACAATGCGAAGCCCCATTGCGCTATGCGTATGGGGCTGCTGGTAGCAGTTAATTGCATGATTACTAAGAAATGAGAGCACTTTGGGGTGAGTAAGTCTCACAGTGTTAGTTATTTGAAAGGTACTTTAACCTGAAACACGGAAATTCAGGGAAACTTTTGAGGTACCAAAACTTTTTATTACCTTTAATACACTATAAATACTGTCAACAGTAATTTGTACCATCAGAGATATCAAAGCTATAGTTTATGGAAGTGATTTTTAAGGTGATGCAAGGCGTTTAACAAGAAATAAATACAAAATACACTAGATTGTAGGGTGGGATAATGTACAATGTACATGTAGCTCATTAATCTACACTGTACAGTATGTGACAAGATATAGGGCCTACGATTCATGAAACTGAAACTTGCCTTTTGCATACTAGGTAAACATGCGTGTGTCCTATAGTTATGTAAATAGCAGAAAGGATATAGTGTTCTAACAGTCTATTCCCATCAATGTTTGGCTGCCACACAAAATGCTTTTAAAAGTTGCAAATTGTCAAAAGTTTACAGACTAATCAATGAAAGTCTTCATCACTCAATTTACATGTAAACTATTTTAAAATCATTGTAATGGTCTGCATTCAACTGTCAATTGTAGGCCTACATGTTGATGGTTTTTGTTATGACTTTAATACAGTTAATGACAATTTGTGTTTGAAGAACTGCATCTAATTCACCATACATGTACATTGTATGTTGAGTGAAACATGTAGGGCCTGTACATGTAGTAAATGTTGATTTTTTTTTTTTTTTACAATAATGTTTGCATACAGTGTATGAAGCTATCTGTATCAAATGTACAAACATTAAAACTCCAAAACATGAAAAGCAATTTCTCCATTGATATAAAAAAAGGACAATTTAGTACAAAATTTAAAATCTTCATTGTTTTCTAAGCAATTAGTTGTTGGTAGTTTCTTGTATAAAGTAGGTTTTACCCAGTAGATGTCAAATAGAAGGAAATTGAGCTTCTCTCCCTCCCTTTCCTTGGTTTCCTACTAAACATTGGTCCTTTAAGCCTCCTGCCAGCCAGGTATGTAAGCAGTAATGTGGTCAATTCATCAAATTAACTAGTAGCTGTGAGAGGAGGTTATGTGTACCCTAGGAGGCCCCAGGTGCCATATCTTTGATTTTACAATCCATTGTGTGCATTTGTGATGATGAATGGTATGAAGGCCTCCTATTCTTAGTCTTGTACTGTAGCAAGCTTGTGTGCTACATTTGACTTTTGCTTTTCTTTGAGATTCAATGTTAAGACGAGGAACAATGTTCTGATTAATGTATTTTGTATGGCTACATTTTTGGTGCATTCTTTAGTTTGGATGGAAAAGTCAACTTTTCTTCAAAACAAATTTCTTGTCATGTTTTTGTTATTATTGACAGGTACATCTGTAGACATACATGTACATCGTATGTACATTGTACAAATGTTTTAACATGGCCATTGCGCAGACTGTGAAATGACTTATTTCCTTGTTTACTTTGATGATATTTAGTATTCATGTAGGATACATTGTTGGTTCTCTTAGGGTAAAGATACTCTGGACATGTGTGCTACAATGTGTGACACAGTCACAAGTACTGTATGAATATTTAAATGCATGATATTTTTGTAGCTAGTTCATGATACCTGCTGTACATTAATGCTTTAAATACTACGCTGCGAAAAGATAAGAGTGTACCCAATAAATTACAAGCAGTATTAAAGCACAAATAGACAAAAGTTGCAAATGGAACTTACATTGTACAATATACTGTACATGTAGGTCTATGTACATACTGTAATTCATGTACTTGTAATACATGACAAATGCTGTGAATGCCATAAATTGTGTTTTGGTTTCTTCTTCATGAAAACCATGGCTATGCTACTGTATACTTCATTGGCATGTACATATTTTTAAAGGAATGACAAATTGACAAAAGTCTTCTTTTATAGCCTGGCAGTCCTCTTGTGATAACAACCTTCAACTCTAATGGTTGTATCACTGGACTAATGGTGTTGTCTGTTCCATGCTACTTGTCATTAATTAATATCATAGACAGGGGTTCGTGCAATATGGAAATTTATGCTTCTGTATCTATAGGCATGTATGATGAAGAGTGTGAAAACCTGATGGTGTACCAAAAGGAGAACTTTTAATTACACAAGCATGATATGATGACAAAGCAAATAATCATTGACTGTGAGGGCGATGGTATGTACAATCTAACATCACCGAGGGGATGTTAGATTGTATCCATTGCCCAAGAAATAGGGGACGATTATTTGCTTTATGTCCCAAATTGATTGACAAACTTGAGATTTGATATTAAAGATGTATTCCATCAACCGCACAAATTATTAGTTTGTAATCGTACAACCATGGACCGTGGTGATAATAAGACGATAACAAGCGATTACTGATGTATCGATAATTGTGCAATGTGCATGGATGTTTGCCACTAGAACTTAATGGTGCATCTACCGGACTTGGCCGTGACCGATAGATGTTTAGCGATCCCTTCATTGATTGCAATTGCGGGTATGGTTAGAAGTGCTAACAAAAAGAGTGTACAAGTTACAACGTGTATGTGGTAGTCCCACGGCATGGATGTTGGGAGAAAAACATCTCTCGGTCACATGTTTCAAATTCAAGTAATCCCATTGGTCAATCATACTTATGTGGGATATTATAACAGACATTTGGAAGCTGCCTTCACTTCCCAGAACAGCTATTTTCTGTAATCCGTATTTATCTTTGTCACCAATTAGGAATATCCATTTGTACAGCTGTAGAACCTTAGGAGTCAAGAATTGTTTCATAGTTTTCCCCTGTTCTTAGGGTTAACTTTGTTACATAAAGGAAGTACGTAGGTCCTATTGTATACTGACAGTGATCAATTGCCACTTGCTCTAATTCCATGAAATGCATTTTCCCCATTTATTTTCATAGTGACACATGCCAAATAAATGAATTCCTTTGTTTCTTCATTAAACAAATCTTGAACGCTTGTACTTAAAGTGAAAACAAAGTTCTGGTAAGGGCCTGAGAACCCGTCTGGCACCATTTCATGTTTTCTTGCAATATATCGAAAGAGTCTACAAAGAAACTCACCTGGCTGACGCGGTTTGCCGGAATGATGAGTCGTTTTGGAGTATTTTGAGAAAAATAATAAAAGTCGGTAGACCGACTTTTATTCCAGAAGGCTCCAGACTAACTCGGTCTCGGGGAAAACTCAAACCTATTTCAATTTACACACAGTTCGTGATCGCCATGTTCATCAGTACTCTATACTACGGGTACCAAATGAGGCCTTGATGAGCAGACAGGAAAATGCGTGCTAATCCTGTACAAAACAAATGGACAGCGCGCGGTCCTCAAGCCTATACCGGGTGTCCCAAAAAAAGCGGGACGGTGGATTTTCAGTACCTTGCGTTCTAAAAGTGATATATTTTTTGACATCATTAGAAAGAGCATCTTCCGCAGAAGATAATGATACCAAAATCATAAAATTTGGTTCAGTACTTTTTATTCTACGCCAATTCCTGAAAATGCAATCATTTTCAAATTTCGCCTGATTTTTGCGACTTAATATTTTGCGATAATAATTTGAGTGCGACACGCGATCCATACGGTGAATATTGTGTAAGCTCAGTGATCCATGTCAACAAAAGATACAGCTTTCACATTGGGCACGGGCCAGAAAAAAACAAAACAAAACAGTGTGTGTGTTCGTGTCTGTGTGTGTGTGTGTGTGTACGCGCCCAATATGAAAGCGTTATCTTTTGTTGACATGGATCAACGAGCGTACACAATTCACCGTATGGAACGCGTGTCGCACCCAAATTATTATCTTATTAGTCGCAAAAAATTGAAAATGACTGCATTTACAGAAATTGGCGTAGAATAAAAAGTACTGAACCAAATTTAATGATTTTGGTATCATAGTCTTCTGCAGAAGATGCTCTTACTAATGATGTAAAAAAATATATCACTTTTAGAACGCAAGGTACTGAAAATCTACCATTCCGCTTTTTTTGGGACACCCGGTAAAGTATACGTGTACGCACATCGCCTCAGTTGCTGAGACGCGCGGTCTTTGAAGTTTTTGTTATTGTTTATCAAGCGTCTTTGATTGTTTTTAGAGGTGCTTAAGAGGCGCACACTAATTTTGCATGCGCGCCAAAGAGGTTTTTGACGCGCGCGTTGTAACAACTCGGACCATTACTGTGAGTAGCCAGAACGCTACAATGTAGTTTATACAGGCCGCTCCCATATGCATAGTACAACGCTGTACAATCCAGAGGGACAACCAATACAATTCATCCCGCCGTCAAGCAAAGGGAGGCCGAGTTATCCCCGAGTCCGAGTCTAGCCTGACCCCGTTCGGGTAAGTTCTGAGACTGAACGTTTTTGGTTAATATTTCCCATTTTCGTCGTTACGCATTGAATATCTTGTTATTACAGCGTTATTCCGCACATTTCCTAGGCATACACAGTACGTTCACATTTTGGAGCAAAATTTGACAACTTTTGCAGGCGTACCAGAACTTTGTTTGGGCTTTAATTTAATCTTTAACTGATATAATAACCCTGTAGTCCCAACTAATGTCACGCTATTTGACAGCAATCAAAGGATGGATCATATACATATATGTAGATTATAGGATTGGACTGAATGACATTCCATGCCGTCAATAGATCAGTGGTCATTGGTTGAAAGGGAAAGGTCTGGAGAATAGACTAACAAGTCCTTTCCATGTTCTCTTCCTCACTAGTGATAAATGAGTACAGGTGATGGACGGTGTGTTGGTGTGTGGGTTTGCCTCCCAGGGTAAACAGGCCTACCTTGACCTTGGCAGTCACCACCCGTGGGTCGACCCACATACATTTACTTCTCTCCAACCTGAAGAGAAAGTTCTCACAGACTGGGAAAAACCTGTTATGTAGTCTCTGAAAAAAAAACCTTGTGCTGTATGAAGTAGTCTCATTTGAATTGCAGTACCATGTGTATAAATTTGTAGTCAACATAAAGCAACAGTTGAAAACTTCACCAACTAAATTTTGTCATTTAAAGGGTTTACGTAATTACCTTGTGTCAGTGTGATGCTAAATGAGCTAGATTGGTTATAATTTACTCCGTCACTCTTTAATGAGGGATAAATGACTTCAGCTACTTTGAGTAGGAAAATTGCCCTTTGCTGATTGCATACACAATCCAATAAGGCTGATAGGATTTGGGAGTATGGGACTTTACAATGGGAAGGCAATCTTAAGAGTGTGTTTCTACTGAGTACTGAAAATTTCAAGGTGATGCATCCTAGTGATGTGTGGCGATGCGCGTTGACACCTCAAATTTTTCCTTAGAAACACATTGGGTAGTAGCCGATGCTTGGTGATGCGAGGTTCTGTGTTGTCCACCTTTGAGATGGTCGATGCGCAGTTTTGTTAGGGACGATTTTGAATAGAAACACAGCGGGTAATAAAATTTGTGGTGTATCGAAAGTCTCAAATTATTGGAAGATTTCACCCACGTTATTCAAGTGATCATCACACACATAATGCTTTGTGTACACAGTGCTGGTGCTTCTTGCATTTGTTCGCATTGTACTATACAGTCTACACTTGCACTGCATACTTCTCATCTCATGTTTCGCATGCTGTTGGAGTAGGCCCTACCTGTATAACATTTCTTTAAAAATTTGGATATCAAATTTGTCTGTTGTATGAATGTGTCAGAGAATATATCAAGTTGACATAGGATCTGCAGCAGTTTTTTTTTTTTTTTTTCAAAGTGGCAGGGAATGATACAGTGAAGGGCACTTATTATTATCATTTTTTTTTTTTTTTTTTTATTTTGGATAGCAAAACAAAGTGAAATGCTGTTACATGTACTGTATGTAGCCTGCATGCTTCTTCTAAATCTTACTCAAGATGTCACATCTCCCAAAACATTTGACTATACCTTCTCCTTCCTGAAGCAGCAGAAATTGACTCTTTGACCTGCAGGGATGGCTGATAGCTGTAAAGCTAAAATACTAATAGGCCCTACACATTTCATGTCTATATCTAATTTCTGCCATCTTGATTGTTATTTACCTTCTCCCATAAGGCATTGCAAGTGTGACCTGATCTGCAACCAAAAATATGTTACTTCCTGTATTCACCGCAAGTTCCCCCGGCCTCTGGCATCACCCCACATCATTGCATATTTATCGCTCAGTAGAAACAGTTTCGGTAGTCGTAAAATACGAGATGATGTGGGGACAAAAATTTGCGGTGTTGCGAAGTGATAGAGGTGATATGAGGTTTACGCCAGTAGAAACATGCTCTAAAAGGTGTTGGCACAGTGGTATTCTGGATTGCTCTTAATGTATAGACTCCTTTCTACAGTATACAATGTACCTAGGCTAAAAAACTGATGCTTGGTGCTGAGTGGATGGACCTTCATAGGTTAGCCTGTGACCTGCTTTTGTCAGTACAGATGGCCAGCTTTGATTTGCATGAAGTGGGTCAGAGGGCATGGACAAGACAAATTAGTGAGCTTTAGATTTTAGACACGTGGACGTTCAGAGGGAAAAGACATGTTCTGACCGTGCGCAGAAGCGCGCGTCAAGTCGATCTATTTTTAGCTTGCGTCGCCTGAGTTTTTCACTACGCGTACTGGGCTATTTTTACGTCCGCACAGTTTGCAACGTAGAGAACTATTTCATGCACTGATCATATGGGGGCGCCATTTTATTTTTTATACGTTGCATCTCAGCTTAATCTAAAGCTATTTTTCAACACAATGCAGGGGAGAGGAGAACGTCCAGCACACTCCTCGTCTCAAACGTCCGCACATGGTAATCTAAAGCTCCCTAATATTATCAGTGTACAGTAGATGCATGAGGGGAAGTGTTGAATTGATAGACAGTCATTTGTCTGTGGAATGCAAATGTGATATTTAACAACAACAAAGCTTATAGCACCCATCAAAATATTATCCATGAGACTGGACGTCCATTTCTAGTTCAAAGCCCTTCTTCAGTCTAGAGTAGGGCCTCACACTTGATGCTTCGTATGCAGTATATTTTGCATGTTCACTAATTTTTAGGAAATTAATTACCGGTACACATGAAAATATCGCCTCCTATTGCACATTGTCTATAAATGAAGTTTTCTTCTGAAAAGGGATTCAAATCAAAACCTATTTCCCACTCTATGATCATGGCTCTCAATGTTGAATTCAGCCACTTGTAAAAGTGTATGTGGTATTTACCAGGTACCAGTCCATTACCGTGGAACCTTTTGTGCAACCCTTGTTTTGAAATGCAATTGTCACAATGGTATTGGATGTGTCTTTCATGTTCTCCCTCTGTGCAATGTTTAAGTCTGTTGTCTGTTAGTGGAATTTGTGTCAGGATTTGGGATGAGGCAAGGGATGTGACAGTGTGGTAAGATACTGTGTACGCCTTGTCTTTCGTATCCTTTCAAGTTGATGTTAGAAATTTTTCTTGTGCTTTCAATCCTTCCCTTTGGGACAGACTTCCTATAATTCAAATGAGTCGTTCTAATGACAACACACTGAAATGTCTTGTACACCTTGTACAGATACTATGTGTGCTTGTAGTCAAGCTTGTGAGATGGCACAGCTGTTACATCACACTTTCATAGTTACCTACAATCTCTGATCATTATTAATGATTGATCAAACAAAAATGGAGCTATGCAATTTTCTGTAGTCCCCCTGGAAATGGTCCCATCTATTCTACAATGTATGTGACGTTAGAGACGCTAGTTTCATTGACCCACCCCACTGTATGAGTCTGGAATCTGATTTTGCCGACATGCCTCTGGCATTGTTTTGCCATTGTTTAGATTGATGCTGTGAATAGGTTTGAGACTGACAATAGGTATGTGGGCATCCCCTACAGGCTTGTGCATCTCTTGCGTCTTTTTAGCAGCGTGAAAGTCATTCTTCGGTCACTCAATTCAAGTCATCGATCATCTGTGGCTAATCAATGACTGGCCTTTCAATAACTGAATTGGATGGTTTGGGGTTTTATGCAGCTTATACTAGAGTGGCTTTAACAACTGAAGACATTGATGCTACAAAGTGTATGTGGTTAATGCATATAGCGTCCGTGGCCAATATTCTTGCATGCGTAGGTGGATCATGTGCACATTTGGAGAGCATGTTCTTCATATTGTAATCACACCAGAGGTTCTTGCCACATCACACATTTTCCATGACAGTGATGAGTGTTGGAAGGAAACAAGTCATGTGTGTATTGCAGGTAAGCAGAAAAAGTATGACAGGGGAAGGATGAAGAAGCAGGGATGATTTAATGCTAGATATCGCAGTAATCTGGGACATACAATGTACACCTAGTAACCTTACACTGTTTGATTTCAGAGCATTGCATTTCTCGTCTGATTTTTAATAGCAGATAAAGTATTGCAGGAAAGAGAAGACAATGTTGATACATGTACAGTAATAATTTTTTTTTTTTCAGTGATTTGGATTATCACCATTTTTGGTATTACTACTGGATTTTTTTTTTATGCCTCCGCCACGAAGTGGTGCCGGAGGCATTATGTTTTCGGGTTGTCCGTCCGTCCGTCCGTCCGTCCGTCCGTCCTTCCGTCCGTCCGTCCGTCCTTCCGTCCGTCCGTAATGAATTTTGTGGACAAGGTAACTATCGAAACCTGTAGAGGTATCCTAATGAAACTTGGCATGTATGTGTATTAGGGGGTGAAGTTGTGCCTATCAACTTTTGGGTGCACATGGTCAAGGTCAAAGGTCAAAAGGTCAAGGTCAAATACATAAAATTTCACTATTTCCACCATATCTATTGAATGCCTGAAGATATTTTCTTGAAACTTAGTGTATGCATGTATTACCCAATTAAGATTCTCTGGTGAAAGTTTGGGTCATGAGGTCAAAGGTCAAAGGTCAAAAGGTCAGGGTAAAATACATAAAATTTCACTATTTCCACCATATCTATTGAATGCCTGAAGAGATTTTCTTGAAACTTAGTGTATACATGTATTACCCAATTAAGATTCTCTGGTGAAAGTTTGGGTCATGAGGTCAAAGATCAAAGGTCAAAAGGTCAAGTAAAAATATTAAAACTTCTTTTTTTTTTCTCCGTACCTTCGAAAATTGTTCAAGGTATCTTCATGGAACATAGTATATACATGTACTGACTGGAAGTGATTATCTAGAGAATGTAGGGTTCATGGGGTCAAAGGTCAGGGGTCAAAGGTCAAGTGCAAGACTTCAAAATTTTACTATTACCCTCATATTTATGCAATGCCAGCAGGGTTATTTTTTTACACTTGGTGTATGCGTGTGTAACCTAATAGAAATTCTCTGGAAAGTTTTTTTTTTTCTTTTTGCCTCAAAGGTCAAAAGGTCAAAGATCAAGTGAAAGTGCTGAACTAACTTTTTCCTCCATATCTCGAAAGTGGCTCAAGTTACCTTGAAACTTACTACATATTATGCATGTTCTACCTGAAAGTAATTATCTTATGAATTTTAGGGTCAAGGGCCAGATGAAAATGGTAACAATTTACTATTCAATTCAGAAATTGCACTTTTTCTCCACACCTGTACCTTGAAAATTACTCAATGCCTAAATGTGTGAATGGGTCAAAGTCGAGTTAAAGTCCTTAAATCCCTAGATACATGCTCTCCTATTCATCCAATTAAACCTACGTCAAGGAAGGTGAACATTCAACACATTTGTGACAAACTTGTCATTCCATTATTTTGCCAATTTTGTGAAAATGTAATCACACAGTATCCACATGTACTATCTAGACCTATTGGGAAAATCATGCATTATGGCGGAGGCATACCAGTCGCCAAAGCGACATTTCTAGTTTCTTTTTGTCTCTTTTTTAATAGACTCATTTGCAAGTTATTTTTTAAACTACGTTGTATACTGTGCATCATATGTTTCTTACTTGTAAATTTATATTGTAAATTGCTCTGCAATTCAGCCTCTTGGCTATGACAGCTGTATTTTTGATAAACCAGATTGAAAAGTTCTTCATGAATGTTTGCTGATTCATGCATATACTGTTTTCACCATTACTGCAGCTTGTGAACATGTACATGTACAAATGAAGTTTCGACTGTGACACCTAGTGGTTGTATGTACAATGTAGGGGGCGCAGCACAACTCATTCTGCATACGTACATGACACACGCAAAACAGCACGACCAACCTATGTAGATCCCATTGAAAATGAGTAGAATCATGGAGTGAAAGAACAGGGGTGTATTGGGATGGTGCTGTGTCTGTGAAAGGTTAAGGGTTGTAGAAGGAGTGAAATTCCATATGTTCTGAAACCAAGTCGAAGCTGATGATGCTAGTTGATGCAGAGAGAATACCTCCTGAATAATACGCTAGATCCAGGTTGTCAGTGGATAAGATTGCTACATTTTTAATAACAAATGAATTGGACATCCTTGATTTGAATTTCAATGTGTGGACTATAAAAATGTTATATTCCAACAAAAATGATTTATTTATCCCATAATCATTCCATGTGTATTAGGTATAATTCGTAACAAATAATTGCTTGAATTTTAATATTTACAGAAACCGATGACCTCAGTAAACATAAAAAATGTACATGTAGTACCATGGATGACAGTTTGAATTCAAAGAAAATAGGCGTGTCTTCATCAGCCCGAAATTCAAACTAGCGGGACATTTTGCGGTCTGAGTAAATCGCCCAATACAGCGAATGTGCGTCTTCATCAGCTCGAACAGCCTGCTTCGGGAAATTAGTCCGAAAATTAACGCATGCGCACTTTGCAATATTACTCTGCCTAGCTCGCGGTTCGAAAGTGGGTTTCACCGCTCAAAATCTCCCATATCACCGTATGTACATGTACGATACTACAACCAGGAAGGTGAGCAGTACAGCATATTCTCTCCAAAGGGATATTAATTATGCTACTCTTGTCCAGTGAGGCATCTTATATGAAGTTAACACATTGCAATGTTTAAATAAATCAAAAATACACACAATCTGCAAGAATCTTCAGCTATTAAAGGAAGAAGTTTACAAAAAACAGCTAGCATGCACGGCACTGAGTTTTATTAGGGAGGTGGGAGGAATCACCTCCCTGGTTTTAATAAATGATGTCAACAACAGTAGGCATATGATCCTAGATGAATACACCGTGCGTGGGAGTAATGTACTATACACAATTACTAGCTTGTACATGCGTTTTCCATTGCCACCTGGCTAACTAGAAGCGTGGAGGGATCGAGAAAATTTCGGGCTGATGGAGACGCACCCAGAATAGCGCGCTATTTCACGAATTAGCGCTCTAGTTGACGAACTAGACCAAGATTTTGGGGGGATAGCGCGCCATCTGCGTCTTCACTACACAGATAGCGCGCTATTTTGACATCGGACTAGTTTGGTAACCGCAAGATAGCGCGCTATTTTGAAACTTCGGGCTGATGAAGACACGCCTAATGAGCAAAACTGCGATCTTCAACCATTCACAAGGCCTAGCCTATAACTCCATAATGTGCCATTGAATACCAGTTTATTATACAATTATAGTTTGAAAATAAAGCTTTTTGTCAAACATTTTGGTTTAACCCCTGTGGGTTACTACATTACAGACTCTTCCTGTCCTTGGTGCATGTCTTGTCAGTCTCTTTTACAGGTAAATGAACAGTGAACATCATGACATTTTTCTCTTTTTTTTTTTAAATAGAGATTGCAGCATTTGTAGTCTGTGAAAAAAGCAGTATGTGTGTGCACATTACATTGTATAGGAGACTGCGAATGAACCATTTGTGAAAAGAAAAGAAAAAGTCAAAGTGAGTAGAATGAAGTCAATGTTTAAATGACAGGCAGTTCTTCCTGCTACAGTGATGCTTTAAATTGTAACATTTATCTCTTCAGTTAATCACCTTTTAGCATTTGTTATGAATTTTCTTTGCTATCCAAATTTTCCCAAAGAGATGTGCTGCCTTTAGCTTATGATTGATTCATTTATGTGCTTTTTTTTACTGAGATGCTTATTGGTAGAAATAGGGCCCATCATATTCCAAGTATGATGTGATCAGTAGGAGTGCATTAGAGGTTTTCAAACCCATTAGCAAATAGGTCAGGCTCTTTGGTTACTGGCTCTCATAGGACAGAGTTACTTTGTACCCTGAGGCAAGAACAGCATATGAAGTGAGAGCATCAATAACATAATTCATTCCACAGGAGTGTCATGCTCCAGAGAGAATTTGCTCTTAATCACATGTCTGACATTCAAGATTCAAGACAATTTTTATAGAATGTACTGTATGTAAAATTTATTTTCTTAGGCCGTGTTTATGCTTCCCCTTTTCGGGCCAGAATCAGCGTTTTGAAACGTGATTAGTGCAAAACGCTGTTGCGTTCATGCTCACTTCGATAGAAACGCTGATTCAAAACGCACAAAAAGGTGCGTTTACGATCGGCGTTTCTGACTAATCACGTTTGACGGGGAAGTATAAATGCAACAGCATTTCTAAACGTGTTTAGAGTGACGTCATCTAAACGCCTTTACGGTTCACGTGAAAAAGCGCGCGCCCGGCCAGCCAGCTACCCTTGCCTGTGCAGTTTTCCCATGTACTGTGCATACGCATGTCTTTCCCAGCTGCTCTCCCAGGCCAGGCCACCGATCGCAGCGCGCGCCCCAATTTGACCTGCCTCTGCTGAGGTCAGCGAAGCAATCGCAAATGCTCTTTCCAAGACACGAAGAAAGTGAGCATACAATAAACAGTGCTCCCGTGAACGGCGTTTTGAATCAGAGTTTTGAATCGGCGTTTCAAAACGCTGATTCTGCCTTCGCAAATTGAGCATAAACACACCCCCTCATTTAACAACTGCAAAGTGTACAACATATTTGGCATGTAGATTATTATTATTATTATTATTATTATTTTTTGTGTGAATTATGACTTCCGAACAATTTTGTTAGTGGTTGAATTTATCATAAAATTGCCAATTTTGTCAAATCTATTTGTTAATGTTTCTTTTTTCCCTGAAATAAACAATTAAACTCTGCAGGAAGATACAATGTAGATGTTCAGTAGACTGGGCTGCATTTGAAATGTTTAATGCAAGCTTTTTTCCTTCTTCAGGATTGTTTTTCTCTACTCCTGTGTGGATATGACATGCTCATACAAATTTATGCTCATTGGCACTCCTCATTCTTGAATTAAACATCGTTATACCATACATATTGATATAATTTTTCCCTCCTTGGTTTCCTTTGTCTACGTCATGCATGCTGCCATTCTTTTGTATTGCTTATCTTCAAATGAGGATTTACAAAGTCAGTTGTAGCTACAGGTACTTTAGAGATAGAGATTTGGTAGCACTGTTATCATTCTATCCCCCAGTGAGTGGTATGTATGTAGGCCCTATTGTACTCTACTTGCATGTTGCTATTTCCCACTTTATGGAATACTGTATATAATGCCATATATTTTGTGAGTCTAAATTTTTGTGAATCAGGAATTCCCGACGATTTCGCAAGTGGTTAAATTCGCGATTGTGGAGTCATGTACTGAACGGAGAAGAGTACACGCGTATGTCACATTCACATCGGATCAGAATCAATATTTTCGCGTGTCTTTAATTTTACGTGTCTTTATTTTCGCAAATAGCACCTGACTAGTGAAATTCGCGAAAATAAAAACCTCGCGAAATATTGGGCATATACAGTACATGTCGGTAACATATGTGAATAATATCTGTATCTTACCATCCTTTATGGAATGTCTTGCTGTTCCCCAGTGTATGGAAATATTTACTATCCCCCAGTGAGTGGCATACCAGTGTCTTACTATCCCCAGTGCGCACACTGGCACTGGTCCGACGGTCCCTCTCTCTGTCAGACCAGTAACTTTTTCAGGAATGGACCAGCAAAAACTGGAAAAACTGGGTATGTACCTACTGATCTGACAGACAGGTCGGGCCAGTAGAAAAAAATGGGTTAGTGTGCAGCCCTGCTATTCCTCAATGTGTGGAATACCTGTATCGTACTACTCCCTTAGTGTATGGAATACCTGTATCTTGCAATCCCCCAATGTATGGCAAAAAGTGGTAACTTCAGTGGCGAAGGTATTTGGAGGTGATGGTTTTAAGAGGGTTAGGGAACCTGAGATATCCTTTTCTCTTGAGGATAAAACTTGTTTCAATACTGAACAAAGCAACTTTGAACTTGAATTGAATGCCATTTGTATGGCGAGAGTGCAAATATGCTACATTGTATTGTTACCATTGAAGTGATCAGTGAAGCAAGGAAACGTAGTTACAGATACTGTACAACGTAGGTGTAGTATGATAACAATACAGGCCATCAATCTGTAGTTTGACAAGGCATGTCTGATAATAAAGTATTTGAACTCTGAAATCTGAAAAGAATTTTTTAGATTCCTTCAAGCAAATTCAGGATTGTTAATGATGATATGGCTGTACACGTGCCCCAGTTTTGTATTGAACTATTCAAAGCAGTTTAAAGTAGGGGGTTCATTTGTCAAATTTGGTCATTCAGGAATCAATTGACTGGTATTTGCATACATTATACAATACATGTATACAGTACGCATGACACGTGTTGTAGTGGTCTTTTACTATTTTGTATTGAATATTAATACTTCTCTTTGGAATGAATAGCCAAATGGTTTTTAAAGTGTACTGTAATTTGAAAACTGTAAAAAATTCTTCCTGGTATTAAAATGGATACAGTCACCCTGTCTTTACACCTTGTACAATATTTACTTCATAAATATCTCTGTACAAATGATATCCCTTTATTTCCTATAGCCCGGTACTGTTGCTGTGGAGTGAGTGATGATTGTCACTGTGATCAGTGCATTGTTCGGTAAGAGGTAATTTAACAGAACCTCATGATATCAGTCACAAGGAATATGGTCCTGTTTCACATCAATGGTGTAACTTTGAAAATGACTACTTATTGAACGATGAAAAATAAGTACAAAGTCATATTGCCTCTTGCTTTGATGGTTTGAAAGGGCACCAAAAGTGCTACAATGTACCTCCCATAGCATAGCAAAGTTGTGTGGTCAATCCTCCTTGCCAGGGAGGCAGCTCTGTACCTTCTGCCTCCACAGGTACATGACCAACATTCCCACATTCTAGATGTACAAGAAATTTCTTCATGCAGTTAATAGTTAAAGATAATATAAAGTTTTGGTATTACCTCAAAAGTTTCCCTGAATTTCCTTGTCTTAGTTTGTGTTTCAGGTTAAAGTACCTTTCATATAACTAACACTTTGAGACTTACTCGCCCCAAAGTGCTCTCATGTCTTAGTAATCATGCAATAATGGTTTCATACCAGAGCCGCCGCCGTACGGCGGCGAGGTAGTACACATATTGTATGAAACCATTATTGCATGATAAACTGCGACCAGCAGCGTGCATCCCCATACGCATACTGTGTAGCTAACTGCGACCAGCAGCCCCATACGCAAAGCTAAATGGGGCTTCGCATTGTAGCTTTCCATGATCATGACCGATTCAGTATCGCGGGTAAATATCAAATTAAAATCCAAAAAATTCTTCAATTTGAAGACTTATCAATTAAGTTGAAGTCTTGAAAACAGGCTTTGGGCAACGTTTGGTTCTGCCAATAGTCCCTCTCTGTTCGAATTGATGACTGAATGTGACTCGGTCGAGAGGACCTTGGGAGAGCTACACTGAATTGACGGCCAGCGCATGCGCACACAAACATCTTATCCGTTCGTGGATTTGAAATTTGTTCGCATGTGATGTGTGCGTATGCGCTGGCCGTAGTAATCAGTGTATGTAGCTCTCCCAAGGTCCTCTCGACAGAGTCACATTCAGTCATCAATTCGAACAGAAAGGGACTATTGGCAGAACCAAACGTTGCCCAAAGCCTGTTTTCAAGACTTCAACTTAATTGGTAAGTCTTCAAATAGAAGAATTTTTTGGATTTTAAGTTGATATTTACCCGCGATACTAAATCTGTCATGATCCTGAATGCTACAATGCGAAGCCCCATTACGCTATGTGTATGGGGCTGCTGGTCGCAGTTAATTGCATGATTACTAAGAAATGAGAGCACTTTGGGGCGAATAAGTCTCACAGTGTTAGTTATTTGAAAGGTACTTCAACCTGAAACACAGAAATTCAGGGAAACTTTTGAGGTACCAAAACTTTTTATTATCTTTAAACCTGGCTACTGTTTATTCCGTAATTTAGATGATGATAGTGGGAATGCATGTATAGTAAACTTTGACAACAGACAAATATCATACATCAGAACCTTGAAATTTTCATTAATATGCAGAAAAGGAGGGAAATTAATGTCACTTAAGTTTCTGTATCATATTTTTATAGTACAGTCATAGTGGTCGCAGGCATAATATACAAATTATACGTGTACATTTATATCTGATGCAATACTCATTTCCTTCCAACTCTTGGTATAGAAAAAAAAATGTTTAAAATGATTCCATTTGAAGGTCATTACAGTCTTATTAATTCTTAAATAACTTGATTTTAATAATGGATGTAAGTCCAGTGTAATTGGTTAAAATCAGTCTGTAATTAAATGTCTTCAAGGACTTTTAAAGAAGAAAATGATGTTATTTGCTACAGGTGGTTTGGTATGTTGGTGTGGACATATTTGGCAATGTCAAGTTGGGGTTGGGTATCTTTGTGTACAGTGTGCGTGTGTGTGTGTCTCTCCTAATGACCTGGTTGTCTAGGAGGTAATTCAGATTGAAGCATTGTGCAAACACAATGAAAAGGTAACCAACCTTACCTCACAATGGGATTAGGGTAAGTGAGAGACAGGTCTGCAAATATTGATACAGGCGAAGCATGATGAGTAATACTGTTTTCTTTCAGCATGCTAACAAAATTAGGATAACAGTTTCCTGTTGTATGTACATGCTTAGTCTTCTGCACAAATACAGTAATCCTCATATTTGTAGTTCTCTTCATAAATGTCACCATCATGCCAGTCAAGTCTAGTGATAGTAATTTATGTTAGTGATATCAATAACTAAGCAGTGTAAATTTATGATGGCATTAAATGCTTGAACGTGGGAAACTGATCAGTTAAACTACATGTATATTATGCATGTACCAGTAATGATGTTGCCGCAAAGTGCAATAGCATGATACAATTTAATACACAGGCATTCGTCTGATAAAAGTGCTACACATCTTTTGGATCAGGAATTGTACAGCTGCTAGAGGTCAAAGTTCAATCACACCCACATTTGACTAGTGATGTTTTCATCTTGGTATAATTTGTGTGAGGTGTTTGATATTGATTTAATGGGGAATATTAGTCAACACAAAAATGTTATTTGGAGTCTGTAATAAGCCGAGGATGTGAAAAGGGTGCTGTAATATGAGACCATGTAGTCTGTATGTTGGCTATGTATTCCCAAAGGTTTCTGCTACAGATATCAAGGGGATTTGTTTATTTTGGCTTGGTGTCCATCACATCTCTAATATCAACTCCATGAATTGACACCTAAGCACACACATACCAAGCAATCTGGAAGGCAGCTATTTTCCTCCCTATGTCAACTTGTTTGGGTAACCTTTGCGTTACCTGTTATTCATAAAGCTTGCACTGCTACAGGACATCAGTGCTGGTCGTACATTGTACATGTAGCTACCAAGGGTATTTCATCTCATAGAGGAACAAAAATCATGATGTTAGATTGTACTGTTATGAGCAACACTACATGATTAAGGGTATTGGTGTTGGTGTTTGGTGTTGGCTGTTTGGTTTTTGGTGTTGAGTGTAAGGTGTTAGGGTTACAGTTAGTAAGAGGCCCTTAGTCAATCAGACCGTATGGCATAGACTCTAGTCCTCACTGCCTAGCTCATTATGTTGGAGAACGAAAAGGGAAGGGTATAGGTAAGCCACTTGGCCTTTTCAGACTGATATCTGCCTCATCTCCCTAAATCATGCATTGATGAATAATTTATGAAGCATATAATGCATCATTTGCATTCAGAGTGGTAATCTACCAGCAGAGCATTGACTGTTTAGTCCAGATTGTCCCTAAAATCATCCATTATTTCATGTGCTACTTTATAGGAGCACAGAGCAAGGTAAAAACTTTCTGTAACATGTTTCTCATAACAAAGTATGACCTCTTGTCATTCATAACACATCATTGCCTGTAGTGCCCAATATGGATGATGTGATCAAGGCAATACTGTAAAAGTGGATATTTTCGCGCGACTAATTTTTCGCGCTTGACCCGGTAAGAAGAGTTTCGCATGTTTTTTAATTCCGCGGAATCAAGACATGGACTACGGGAACACATGGCATGCAAAAATATTCGCGCGCTTTTATTTTCACACTAGCTTCTGGTTGCGCGAAATGCGCGAAAATTTCAACACCGCAAAAATTTATACTTTTACAGTAGCCTCCTACTGTACATATCTTCCTGTATCCATTGGGAAGATTCTTGTGTATCCTCCTCCCCATTGAGCACTACCTGTATTGTCATCAGTTGCAGAAGATCCGTGTACTGGTGTAAGCTGATACATGTAGTGCATTGCTAATTGGCTGCTATCATTTTGGTATAGAAAGCGGCGAGAAAACAGTGGTCATCATAAGGAATCCCATTTAACCATTTAATGAATAAAGGCCTTGTAGCAGTCACAACTTATTGCCACTTTCATTTCTTGCCCTTGATAATGTTAGTCTTGAATGAGATCGATGTGTGGTGTGGACTAAAAACCTACACAACCCAAATAAGGCTGCTGCTTTTAAGAGGCTGGTGAATAGTTGGTTAGTTTGGTACATTTTATTGCATTATTTGCCTTTTAAGGCTTGATAATTTGATGAAGTTGAATAGTGAATCATCTGACCTTTCTTGTTCTTGAAAGTACATCAAATACTAAGGTTTGCACAAATTTAGAACGTCTTTTCTCAGTTTTTCCTGTCTATCATAGGTGTACAGCTGTGTATAGCAAATCTTGCAAACTGCCAAAGTTAAACATGGTGTATTGGAACTGCAGTGATAAGTAGTATTTAGTCTCATTGTGAGGTGGGGGGGGGGGGGCACATGGATAATTGTGCATGGACTACTTTAAGTTACTCTGATGGCTAAACTGTGCCAGCAAAATAAGATTATTGGTCCATAGATACACAGCAGTTCTCAAAAGAAAAAAAAATGGGGGGGGGGGGAATCATTTGGATGGCTGTATCCATCATGTATAAGGAAGGTTATAGAAATTCTGGACTTGGGTGAGAATCAGATTTAACTTGCCATAGATTTTTATGTACGTACTTCCATATGTGGTGTAGATCAGTGCTGTCTCTCCATTTCATATCTTTTTATCCCATCTCTCGCCTTCTCCCTCTCTATACATCCTATTCTACTTGGCACTCTTTCCTCTCTCTCAACTCCACAGCTATTTTGGGTTTCTGTTTTATTGGCCTGGCATCTTATGTAGGTGGAAAGGACTTGCCTAATTATGTTCTGTATCTCCAAAATGATATCAGGGCAACATCAAAGCCTCAGCAGAATTTTGGAGAGAAAAAAAAATGGGATCTTTAATAGTTTCTTGATCATATAAAAGAAAAGCTGCAAGACCTTGTGTGCAGAAATGGTGCATCATTGTATCGCTCTAGTGGCGAAGTGTGTGAATTTTGTATTCAACTTTTATAGTAGCTTGTTAAATCCTTGCTTCTTTACGTAACATTCTGGAAATCTAGCATTCTATGTTCAACCATGCAGAACAAATATTAACAATACAGTGTATCTCTAAGCTTTGCTCATGCTGGATTTCTTGAAAAGAAGAAGTGGACAAATAAAAGCTGAGTGTCATTTACAAATTCATTACATCACTTCAATGCACAGGGAAATGCAAACCATTCCCATCATAAGTGGTGCTAGCATGTTGTATTTGTCAGGTATTATTTAAAGGGAAAATCACTATTCCTCTTTACTGTTTTCTTCAATTTTATATATGTTACATTTGTTGACCAGAGTATAGGGTCTCTAATATTTGAAGACTTTGTTCTACACCAGTCGTGTAAAATGAATCTTGGTGAAGTCAGTGGGATATGAACAAGGGGTACAAAATCACAGAAATCTGCTATGTGTAGACAAATTCATACTCCTTGTATTCATATGTCCCTTTCCCCATCCCTTCACAGCTACCAATAAACACATCAGAGGGAGTACTTTAGACTAGGATGTGGGGTATTGTGTTTGGAGTGCATAGATTTGCGTGACTAGTAGCAGCATCATTGCTGTACTCAGTGACAGACGTGATGAGACATCACGGCAAGCCAAGAGCTTAATTAGATTCTGTTGTGTGGTGGTGTAGCTTTGTGCACAGACTGGGATGCATGGCCCTAATGTAATATGCCTGTAATAGTCAAGTCTTTAGAGTATAGTCATGGCTATATGATAGTCTGCCCATAACGTGGCTATGGATGTACTTTGAAGTTTGAATGTCTTGCCATGGACATTGAATCTAAGGTCCTGGTAGGATGACATTTCACCATTTGTGAATTTTGACAGTAAAAAGAAACATTGGGTAATGAAGCTGTGTCCCACATGAAAACAAATTTATCTTTGATGAAGGTGATATCCTGGATGAAACACATTGACCATGATGTTGCTAGCTGTGTGGATACGTGTATGTGTGCATATAAGTGCAAGAACTATTTGATTTTAGATATAAATGCAGAAAGTGTCTTTACCCAATTTCAGCTCAGTCAACTGATGTCCCTAACTATATACTGTACCTTGAAAAATTGTTTAGTTGCTTGTGAATGATATTTTGATAAATATGTGTGATTTATGAATTACATTACAATGAGGAAGTAATATTATTAGCAGGCTGTCATGAAAAATGAATGGACAATGTAAGTTGATCTTCCCACTAGTCATAGTGTAGTTTGGCACTTCATAAGGACACCTGTGTTGTATTAGTATTAAAGAGGGGATAGAGAGCCAAGTTGTAATTTCCTCTGCATATGGACAATGAGTGCTTTAAATGCTGATATCTATGCTGCAGCCTGTTGGAGACAATTCAATTTCTGTTCATATTACATGTTCACCATAGACCACAGTGTTCATGGAAGTTCTCATCCACCTCCCTGCCGCATACATGATTAACCTGTTGTGGACGGACTGATTTTGCTACAACATGCATTTCCCATAGACTCCTGCCCGAGTATACAATAGAGTGTACTTGAAACTCGTCCTCAACGGGGTAAATTGCAGTAGTTCCTGAATGCTGTGGGAATCGCACATAAATATCATTTAGTACAGAATTTACTATAAATACAGTCATGTTTATGTAAATTGACTAAAAAATATAAAGACATCTATTAAAACATGGATGATACAGGATCTGTGGGAGGAAGGCTCCTTATGATATGGGGAGGAGGGGGGGGGGGGAGGGAATGAGACAAGGTTCCATGAATAGGTTGTATTAAAGCAGCCACAATTTGAAAGAGATAATATCAATTATGTCCAGAACATAATTTTCCTTGAACTAACTTTAACCAATCTGCAATTATCTGTACTTGTACAAGGCCAGTCTTGTTGACAGCGGAATAGGAGAATATGGAGAGAAACCCTAGAAAAGGAGAATTCACCATGAGAAACACTTGATATGAACAAATACATTGAAACTAGAAAAGCACTCTGAGAGCGCAGACCTCTGCCAAGCAGCTACTTTCCACCGATGATCTTGCTCTTCCCAAAAAGATTTTTCTCCTCTCCACCACTGGGGTAAAGCTCGTTGGGCTCTTCCACAGAGATCAGTGATTTCCACCCATAGGTACATTGTTTTAATAGTAAATGTTGAAAAATCGCTTGATTTCCCAATATAAAAGTCTTTGTTACGTCATAAACCCTCAGGTGCGCGGTGCGCCTTGCCCTAGCAGAAAGCTGGAGCATGCACTTTAGTGCATGTATGAAAACCTAAAAAATGCACAGCTTGAACTCCCTAGTTCATTGACCCTACCTGTCAAAATATCAAAAATCCTTTATAAATTCCCCCCAAATTCTCAGATCATTACCAAAATCTAATTTGTTACTTGTGTCATTCTCAACCTTTCCTGTAAGTTTCATCCAAATCCGTTAACTACTTTTTGAGTTATTTTGCACACGGACAAACAAACAAACAAACCAACGGTAGCGAAAACATAACCTCTTCCCTTGGCGGAGGTAATAAAGCCAAGAAATGTGATTGAAATCAGATGAAAAGTTGAGAAAATAATCATTTTACAAAATGTAGGTAACTCAGACTGGTGACGTTCATCATAACATTTTGGAATCTGTTTTCCAGACATCAAAATGTTTTGTAACATATGATGTATTTTGACTTTGTGAACAGGCTGATTAAGAAGCCATTTAGAGTGTGTGCATGTACACTGTATGTATATTTGTTCAGTATTTGAACATAATGTAGCCTTCCCTCAAGTATTTCCTGGCATATACATTTAATTCATACACTTCAAGTCTTCTTTACATATGGTATCAAGTTACTATGCAGCCTCAAGACATGTTTGCAATATGTAACACAAATCAAGGCACTGAATAATTGTAAAATTAGTCCATACCAGTACTGAGGAGATTAGCCCAAAGTCCAGACAAATTAGAGATTTAATCTTTGAATTCAAAGGAGGGAAAGCCCCTCCCCTGTGGTATACTCTACTTTTTAACAGTCAAAGCCATATATATTGATCAACTGCAATACTACTAGACCTAAAGATTTCAGGTGACTTACCTAGCATGGTAATGATTTTCATCTCATTATTGCAATAAAATCTTTTTGGAAAGTAAGTATGTTGGTTAGCTTACGATGGAGCTTACAAAAGAAGAAGAAAAAAAAAAAAAGAAACAAAGAATCTGGTGCTTCACTTCAGACATCACAACAGTGCCTGTGGAAGATGAGAGTCGGAGAGTGATGCTTGTCAAATATGAGTTTGCTCCCTCCTGAAGCTGACCATGACAGTATACTCATGTTGAAATAGTGCCCTCTATTGGCAAAGTGGCTTATAGGGAAGTGGCTACAGCAAGTGGGGTCTGCACAACACTTGTACATGTATACTGTAGTGGCTGCTGTCGCCCTTCAGATACAGAGTTCACTGGCCTAGCAATAAGTGATTACCCCCAAGTTAATGGGTTATTAGCACAAATTGTGACCTTCTAAAAGAAGGGTCCACCTAACTAAATGATCGTGTTCTTTATAGTTGATTCATTCAGGTTACTTTAGAATAGACACAGTAAGCCAGTGGTCTCACATTAACTCAACTCTAGTTTTAGCAACAAATCTGATAAACACTAATAGTGGGTCATTGCTCTTAACCATCAGAGAAGCTTTATACAAAGTAGTAGAAATGGTTAAGCTCTGTAGTTCATGTAAGGTCATGTATTGCAAGGTCATTGAGAAATAATAGACATTGACATTACTCACAAAACATGTACTTCTGGCTAAAATAGAGGTTGTGGTATGAATATGTAATGAAATGGTTTCAGCACTATCTGACAAGCCGGATTTTATACATTTATTGCCATAATTATATTTTGATCATCAAAATCATTTAATAGTGTCATGTGACCCCTGTCAAGGATCTGTCACTGATTTTACCCACATTATCTGGCATACACATTAAACTTTCATTCTGAGCTTGAATTCCTTAACAGTCTCATGCATGGGACTTAATAGACTTAAAACAGTATTTGATTTGTTTTCGGATGTCTCAGCAGTAATAATTGAAACACACAAAAACATGCATGTAATAAAAAAGAAGTGCAAGCACAAGTGATTAAGAGGGAATGAACCACCGTAGAAGATGATATGATTTGCAGTAATGGATGCAAGCATTGAAACAGATAATCAGTAAAACTAGGGGTAAATTTGGAAGTAAGTATATTTATAGTAATATTGATGTTGTATGAGAAGTATCACTGTTGCTCATTGTTACAAATGTCAAATTAGTATTTCTCTTTCTACAAGACAAGGAGAAAATGTAATTTTCAGTGACAGTCAAAGAATTAGACTTGATTTAATGTGGAATATCTACGGTTTGTATAAGTGTGAATAAGGTTATACAAGGGTTACAGAGCTCTAATAGCTTGCCTCAAGAATAGGTTCTTGTAGAAATGCTTCAAGAAATTCTTGAAGAATTATTTCTCTTTGAAGCATAGAGGCTGATATCAGAATGAAATTATGGCTGATCTCAAAATTCATGGTTATATTGAAATTAAAGTATAGCCTTTCACATTACTTTACAAAACAATGCAGTACTAGTATTTGGTTGACATACTTAGTTCTCATTTCAGAAAAGAAGAAGAAGAAGCTGAAAGCATGTCCCTCTTTGATTTAGCTTGTCCAGTCTTTTCTGGATAGCGAAGCCCTATAGCTTACTCAGCTCTAGATATAGCAGTGATTACTCTGTGAGGGAAGTGTGACAGGAAAACCACTGGTGGTTATTGTGTTTGTGGCTTTAAACAATTTGCCAGAAATACTTGGACAGTGGGAGAAAAAGGTACAAACAAAATGCATTCTACTTAAAGTTGTTGTCATTGGGGATATCCATGTGACAGTCTCAAGTATGAAGAGTGTGTTCTCCCCATCTGTCGAAATGATTTTATCACAATACTGATAAAAGACAAAAAGAGAAATAGTTTGAAACTCCGTACCATAGACAAATGGAAATAGTTTGTGTTAAACGTTGGTTACTAAGAAATCACTCCAGTATGTGAAAGAAAATTCTTCAGTGGTCTTAGAACAGGGGAGTGTGAGGTCCGCAGCATCAAATGTTATGACAGGAGTTAGTGTTGAGCATGAAATGAGAGCAGTGGATGTTTAAGCCTTCAGCTAATAGGAGAAATGGGTGTCTAGACACACACTGAGCTGTGATTACCTCATTCTGGAGAGAGGAGCTAACAGCGGGTCTCACTATTGTTGCTTGACAGATCAAATCAATCTCTCGCTTCCAGCAGCCAGTTCAGTAGTTGAGCCACATTATAAGTCTCAGGAGTAGAACAGACTCTCATCCTTGTAGTCACCATGAGTAGTGACATGTCATGCAGCTGACAGCTGAACTATCATCATCTCATACTGGTAAAGGATGAGACTAGCTTGACTTCATCTACAATACAGTATGTCAATGTTCTCTTAACCTTGTCATGACAGTATGAAGCTATCTCTCAACATTTTATCTGCCTTGTGACATTTGCCTATCTACATAGGATAGAAGAATTGTTCTATGCTGTATTCATTTACAAAATTGTCAAAATGTGTACTATAGTGTATCTTGCATTCTAGATAACTGAATACTGAAAGATCAAGGGAAGATGAGAAATAATGGTTTGTGGTCAGTGAGCTGTACCAGCCAATCACAAAATTAGTTGTTTAGGATGAAATGATGTGGCATTCACTGTGAATGTACCAAGCATGTATGCTACATGTTACGAAAGCTTCAGTGTCTTTACACTGCTAAAAGTCATTATTTTCTGATGATACCACAACTGGTAAAACATGCAAACCATTAAAACACCCTTCCATAACAATGCACTTGAAGCAATGAGTGATGCTAACTTCAGAAACATGTAATCATAATAAATATAAAATACTGTTAAATTGTGATGTAGGTAATATGAAGTGTGTGGTTTAGAAACACCTAGGTAAGTTCTGCAGTCAGAGATGATATGATAGGTCTCTCATAGTCTGCTGTTTTAGTGAAAAGGGCAGGAGGTAGAGTCTAGACGTAAGAATGAATCGGAAAACACTAACCCTGAAATAGGAAAGGGAAGTTCTGCATGATGACGCTTTTGTAGTAGGACTTTTTGAAGACAGACTGTATTTATTCTTCCGTCAAAGCCTTGTGTAGGTCAAAATAGTTTCCTTTCCCCTTCTTGGCTGTAATTTGCAGCTTATTTAATTACCCTCAGATAATCAAGATGAGCTAAAGAGAAAATGCAAATCACTCTTTTGCTGTTGAGTAATTTTAAGCATGTGAGTATGTACACTTCAAATATTTGTGTATTCAAGGTAGCGTGGCTATTACCAGGACACAAATGATTTTTCTCTACAGTAAATGAAGGAGGGAAAACAATCTTACAAAACAAAAATTTACAGTGAAACCAAATTGTTATTTATGTGTTTCCCATATTTTTGGAGGTGTAAATCTCCTTGCACAGTTGACTATAATGAATGTGTTTATTTGCTTTTGATTGAGAATATCTAAAAAAAAAAAAATGGGCAGAGAGACTTGCCATTGCACACCCTCTATTTGATGTTCATACCTTTGATAGTAGAGTTACTCTCATGTACTGATATCATCAACATTTTAAGTCAGTTAATGTCACAGTAAGTTCGTTGTCTTTTACAGTGAAATCCTGTTATGTAAGGATAGTATATCAGAAGTGTGCCTAAAATCTGGAAGAAAATAGCTCTTTGCTAGTAGAGTTCATGCAGCGGTGGCTTTAGAATGGCTAACAGTATATAATTTTCCCCAGTTTTTTTTTTTCTTACTTTCATCATGGTGAATCTACACGTGAACATGTTGTGTTGATGTTGCACATTGATGAATTTTTGTTGGACAGTAATTAATTTTTATACAGGCCAGTGCAATACCAGCATGATTTTTCTCATATAAGGTAATTCCAAACAAGTGAAAAGTTAGTCTGAAAGAAAAGAGTTAAATTTTATGAGCACAACATTAAAAATTTGATCAAAATCCGATAAAGATCAGGGAAGTTATGAAATTGTGAATTTTCACTAGTATTTGCTAAACAAGTCTTAGTTAAAGATAATAAAAAGTTTTGGTACCTCAAAAGTGTCCTTGAATTTCCTTGCCTTAGTTTGTGTTTCAGGTTAAAGTACCTTTCGTATAACTAACACTGTGAGACTTACTCGCTCCAAAGTGCTCTCATGTCTTAGTAATCATGCAATTAACTGCGACCAGCAGCCCCATACGCATAGCGACCAGCAGTCCCATACGCATAGCGTAATCGGGCTTCGCATTGTAGCATTCAGGATCATGACAGATTTAGTATCGCAGGGTAAATGTCAACTTCAAATCCCATAAATTCTTCAATTTGAAGACTTACCAATTAAGTTGAAGTATTGAAAACAGGCTTCGGGCAACGTTTGGTTCTGCCTATAGTCCCTTTCTGTTCGAATTGATGACTGAATGTGACTCGGTCGACAGGACCTTAGGAGAGCTACATACAGTACACTGAATACTACAGCCAGTGCCTGCGAACACATCATATGCAGCCCGCACACAAATTTCAAATCCATGAACGGATAAGATGTTTGTGTGCGCATGCGCTGGCCATAGTATCCAGTGTATGTAGCTCTCCCAAGGTCCTCTCGACCGAGTCACATTCAGTCATCAATTCGAACAGAAAGGGACTATTGGCAGAACCAAATGTTGTTCGAAGCCTGTTTTCAATACTTCAACTTAATTGGTAAGTCTTCAAATCGAAGAAATTTTTGGATTTTAAGTTGACATTTACCCGCGATACTAAATCTGTCATGATTCTGAATGCTACAATGCGAAGCCCCATTACGCTCTGCGTATGGGGCTGCTGGTCGCAGTTAGCTACAGTGTATGCGTACAATGGGCTGCACGCTGCTGGTCGCAGCCAGTGGTTTCGTACAATATTTATCGACGCTGGTCAGCGTCGGCTCTGGTACGAAACCATTATTGCATGATTACTAAGACATGAGAGCACTTTGGGGCGAGTAATTCTCACAGACAACGTACTTTAACCCGAAACACAAACCAAGACAAGGAAATTCAGGGAAGCTTTTGAGGTACCAAAACTTTTTATTATCTTTAATATGGATGTGTGAATGAGTGAGCTGATGATGTCATCACCTTACCCATTTTCCATTGATCCTTTAAAAATATATATTTTCTGCTATGGAATGTGTAAAATATAATGTTATTCCTGTCTGAATAAGTTCACACTAATTTTCAGTTAGAAGTTTCAAGATTTGAGAATGTTGGATATTGCACTAGAAAAAATAAAAAAGAGAAAAGCTTTTTTTCTCTCTCTGTTTCCCAGAGAAAATAGCAAGAGTAAAAGCTCGTACAACTAGTGATTATGTCTTTGTCTGAACTGATATTTTATCATGTTTGGGTGTACATGTATTCCAATAGCATAATATTATTATATATTATTATAATGATATTATTATAGTAACTGCACAATATAAATGTCCATTATCATTTCATATGGGTCTAGAAATTTAGTTCAAAGAGAAAAGCAGCCTTGAATCAAGGCTAAATGCTGGCAGGCAGCAAGGGCTTCCTAATGGCAGAAGTAGTCATGTGATCACTGATCGGTTTGCCATGCCAAGGCTGTTGATCCTCTGCTTGAAATTGTTTTGCCATGAGTAATGAGAAGCTTTATGAACTTTGTGTGTGTATGTGTGACAGTGTGTGTGTGTGTGTGTGTGTGTGTGTGTGTGTGAGAGAGAGAGAGAGAGAGAGGAAGATAGAGAGTGAAAGAGAGGGAGAGAGAGGGAGAGAGGGAGTAACTGAACTATCTGAAGTCACAATGGAGTGTACATGTAGCATGGCAGTCCAAGCAGAGGTCTAACAAATATGACTTTTCCTAGCAGAACAATATTTCTTCTAAATTCCAAGAAATAGCAAGGAGGACATAGCTCATGCAACCAGTTCTGTCTGCCAACTTTATACCTCTTTATTTCATCTCTATTGTTTGACCATGTCTCCTTATCTCGGTTAGCAGGAAGTATGATGGTGGATGCCTGTAAAAAAATCTGTGTGTATGTGTGTATGGGATGGAGGTACACAAAGTACTGTAACAGCCTCCTCTGTGGTAGCATCTATCATATCACATGGTAACCTTACCTGAGAGGCCATATGTTACAGGTGCACACTCTCACAGATATTCTATACATACATGTACTCCAAGGCAAGGGTATGCAGACACTGTTCAAGATAGCAGACAGTATTGTGTGTTCAATACGTGTCCCACCCCTTGCCTTATGTGTGGGTCTGAGAGAGGATTACAGCATGGTTTCATCTCAGTTAGATGGGAACACCTTTGATATTCAGATGTACATAATTGTTTCTCACCACGTTGATTCTTGCATCCATTGCAACTTTGATCTTTCAGACTATATTTTTTCTTAGTTACTGGTATCACCTGATAACAAACCAATGCTATAATATCCCTCTTGAAGCAAGGATATTGGAAAAAAAACCAACAAAACACTTACACCTGTAGTTGTTATTTGATTGTATACAGCTGCACTTTATAGTGTAGTGCAAATATTCTTTAAATACCACTCATATGAATACTGCTCACAGTTACGCAAGATTAAAAGTGTATTGCAATTCTTCAGCTTGTAGAAAGAAAACTGTAGTAACTGTACAAGGTTGTTAGATCAAAATAGGAAGAGGAAGTATGGTATGGTATGTAGGAACAGGATGAAATTGTGAACAGATGCAGAACGTTTTAGCAGTTGAGAGCTTTCCACTTTGAATATAGACAGTACACTGTCAGTATTTTTCTGAAAACTGGATGTTGCAACTTGCTGTATGGACAGTAATGGTATCACATTTCTACATGAGCCAAAGTAACGTTGTATCAAGGTTATTCCCCATCTTTAGATCAGTAGTATTTTGCCTCTACTACCAAAACCAATGTTCATCATTTCCTGGATCATGGAGCCATTAGGACATTCACTCAATTTGAAATTATTTTTATTTGACAGTCATATCATTATCTCTCTTCATTGCCAAATTCATGTTTTTTTTTCTTAGCCTTACTCTTCTGACAAAAATCATTTTCTTCATTGTATCTTAGGTGCTGAAGCCAAACAGGTCTGACTCAGTTGAGCAAATGATATACTTTTTTTTGGGGGGGGGGGGATAGGAATCATTAACTTAGTGGCTGTTCAGAATCAAAGTGTATATGACAATACAAACTATCAGAAATCAAAGCATCAGAAATTTGTAATAACACTTCATAACAAGCTTACAGACGGATCAACCTGTAACATGTAACATTTGCAATCACATATTTGCATTTGCGTCCTTGTACTCGACTAGTGATGTTGGATATTTTTGGAAAGTCATTGAATATTCTTGGCTCTTTCTCTTCATGGTAAAGTTCAATGGATGTCTCTGTCAGTAGGAGGAAGAGGGAAAACGCCTTAAACACCATGCTTCATTTACTGCATCTTCCTCCTGCTGGGTTGGACCCTGCCATGTCATCTAGACTTACCCGATTTCTGTGGCCTTTGTGAAAGCCTTCTGAGTGATTCTATTTCATTTGTGTGTGTGTTTTCCTATCTTGTCTCTTTCTCATGATGCATTGTTGTCAAACTCCCGTAAAGAACAGAAAGACTGCTAGCAGATGAGATGTAGTTCCACACAGCGATTGTGAATGGTACCTGACTTCATGTGTTTGATTTGTAAAGTGTGCACAGTATTTGGTACTCTGCATTCACTGTTGACTGATACTCAAGGTTTTTGTATCCTCTGTAGTAGATATCAATACCACCCCTCTATGCTAACAAAGACCTGGGCTCTGTGTAATTTTATGCCTCTTCTGATCTGAAGACAGTTCCTGTATCTACATGGTAGCAAACGATTGTTACCACACACAGGAAGGCTTGTTACCACACACAGGAAGGCTAAAGTGTCCACTGACTTGTGCAGTAGGGGGTAACAAATCCACACCCATCTCTGCTACCTGTATGCAGAGTGAAGCTTTAAAGCTAAAACATGTGCAATAACTGTGTCATTGGGTTTAGCTTATAATCCAGTTTTCTTCAAAGAAAAATGCTTTCAAGGGTATAATCTCTTCCTTGTTAGAAGACTCCTGATTCCTGAAAACTTCACAAGCGATCAATCTTCAGACAGGAATTTGTTGGCCTTTTTTTAACAACCTCAAATAGGTATGAACCTACATTGTACACCATTTGTACATTGTATCTACAGCTGTACCACAAAATTAGCATTTACGTATTGGCTGCTATTATGTGGCATGGTGGAAATCATGGAAAGGAATTTCCACACTATAAAGCATGAATGATGAGTGGCTCAAAGAATGCTGGATGTAACTCAGTGTGACCTACATGTCTTCTGTGTGACATGCTACATAGTCTCAAGCTGCATGTATGCATAGAAGGATGTGGATGTTTTTAAAATGTTTGTTGATACTTGTCATGGCTACTTTTTGTATGATTCTTGGCCCAATGTAAAAACAGTTGGTATAATGCCCACATCCTATTGGCCTTTTTCTGCTTACTGTCCATGCATGACATCAGCTGCATAATACCAGATGACTGTTGTGATTTCAAAGAATGTTCCTTATTCTGTTGAGATTTTTTTTTCTAAAAGCAGATTTATTCAAATAAATGAATTTTAGTGACACACAGATGCTGTATAAGTTGCATGAATAGCAATCTCCTTTTATCAACTTCATAGTCTTGAAGTCATAATTTCAAGATTGAAGGAATTATCATTATCTAAAATATGTTAGAACAGGTTCTGATAGACCACTTGGTTTATACAGTGTTGCTTATCTAGAATTGGTTTCAAAAGTTTTCAATGCTTTTGGAATTGTTCAGAAACTTGTGAATGCTTTTGAAATTGTTCATAAACTGAAGATATGACAAATTGTTGTGATGGTAACAAATGAATAGTTTCCTGTTTGAAATGTGGGATATGGCTGTTCAACCACATGACCATAAAAGGCGTGATCACACCTGCCTTGCTAGAAGATAGTCATGACCTTGTTTATATGCTCTTTATTACAATTTGTTAAGTCTAAAACAATTTAAGTAAAAAAGATTTGTGAATTTGTCCCTTTGAGACAGTTTGTTGTGGGCTAATGTTTGCTTCCAATCTGGCTAATAGCTGTTGATGTAAGAGAGATTTGCTAATGAATGTGTTCCTGTCTGATATTGCTAGCCTTGCCAAGAATCATCAGTTTCCTCTTATTATCGCTTGCCTGTCAGTGCTACAAGTCTTGGAACCTTTTGGCAAACATGAGGGGCTTAAACCTCAATGGGTTTACCCCTTGGTGGGGACAAGATAATGCTCTGCGCATCTTAAAACAAGTGTTTGAAATATCAGGGGAAACAGATTATTAATTTATTGAAAATACAGTGTATTAGCTCAATGGCACTGATCAGATTTTGTAGACTTCATGCCTTTCAACCAGTAATGACTTTAAGTCTCATAATAATTTGCTTTGCAGAATGTCCAAAATTTTGCTGAGAATGTATTGTCATGCATTTTTTTTTTTAAAGCTTAGCTATACAAATCACACTTTGTAAAGAATATTGTGCTAATAAAAAGCAAACAAAGAGAGAATGTGTTGGATGCTACTAGTACCTGATGGTATTACACTGGATTGCAGTAATATTTGTGTCACAAAAATATTGTCAGTGTTTTTTTTTTTTTGTTAAAAAGGGGCTTTTAGGGGTTACAATATAGATGACAGAGCCTGTTTTCAAGTTCAGAATCAGAAGGCTCAAATGTCTGACATTACAAAACAAACAGCAGATACCGAATGTACGACATTATTGTTTGGATGTTATTATGGTAACAAGATATAAAACATGTACAACTATCTTTACAGAATAAACATAAACATTTTGTCTTTCTTGCTCTATGGATTGAAATTGTTACCCCCCCCCCCAAAAAAAAAAAAAAAAAAAGAAAAAAAGAAAAAAAAATGAAGCAGAAAATCTTGATTGTCTCAGAATTAAGAGACATAGGAGCCAGGCGGATGATTCTTTGCCATGCTTGTTAAACTTGAAAAGAGATGGAACTCATCATGTTTGCCTGGCAAATAATGTGAGCTCATGTCTGTATACTGAACTTGGTATGGAATCCTTCAAGGTTAATAGGAAATGAGCTCCAATACAAAGGTCTGTCAGATGACGTGGGTGTGTATAGAGTGCAGCCTGCCCTCCTCAAATCATTCCAAGCTGCCTACCAAGTTCCGCTCTACTGGACACCGGTATTGTCTGTGACATAGCCAGACCACAATAACACGCCCACACGTTGACTTTGATTTTTGACATGATTTTTCCTACACTGACAACACTGTTCAAGACAGAAACCAAAAACATGGAGCCCTGGGGGGCATTTCATGAAAGAACTTGTCGGATAAAATATCTGACAAGTCAATTATATCCGACAATTTTTGAGAAATTCTTTAGTCTGATTGGCTGATTTCTCTGAACTTGTCGGATATAATTGACTTGTCGGACATTTTATCCGACAAGTTCCTTCATGAAATGCCCCCCTGGTGGCAAAAGATGAAATACAAAAAAAGAAAAGAAAAAAAGAAAAGATTGTATCTCTCATTTCTGATTGTTTCAGTATTAATTTTGCATTATTAAAGATCTTTCTGAGAGCATCAAACATAAAGAAGCACCCCTCATAAAAAGCATTGCATAAGCACAATATTTCTATTTTTCTGTTTTTTTTTTCTCTGATTGAATCCAGTGGGACCTTAAATATCAAATTATATTGGTGTTATACAATCATGTGACTTTATGGCAGTTTTGTTTTAAACTGCAGTGTTTTGTGCAGCGCAACAACCAGGATGTATTTTCCTTGAAGTACAGAAGACTAGCCACATCCTGTATGAGAGGATGTTAGGAACATGACATGCTTGATTTTTCACTGAGCAGGGTTGTGAATGAATATATTTCTTGCAAGAAAATATAAATGAATGATATAGGTCAGAGCACACACATTTTAGGGTAAGTTTGAATGTGATCACGTACCAATGCAGGTTCATTATTTCAGTCTTCAGCTCCAATGGTTTGCAATACAAGATTGTGAGACAAACATTGAAATAGCTATTAGTGAGTTATTAACTTATCTTGTTGAAATTGTCAATGACTTGTTCATTTCATGTCAAGGATTAGTACAACTGAGGACAAAAATCAAGAAAAGGTTTTTAACCCCTTTAAGCAATCTGTGCCTTTGATGTGGTAACACTTTAAACGCTGTTGTTGGAGGCCTGCTTGTCAGGATTTCCCTTATTACCAAGTTGGGGGCATTCATGCTGTCTAATACCCCTTTCAGGTAATCGTGGATGCGGATAATAGGAGGACAAGTCGTAAAATTTCGATTACATGAACGGGAGAGGACTAGAAAAGTGCGCATTATTTTTATGCTGCTATTATGCGCATAATTGCAGCATGAGGATCAGATCGAGAATACATGAACGCGTTTTACGACTTATCCGCACTAACATTCCACAGTTCGGTCAAAGGTCACTCGATTTCCCGCACAACCGCTGATTGCTGAGCTTGAGCGCGCGAGAGGTGTGCATACACGTGAGGATATTCACCGGAAACATTACGTCATTATAGAGGCGTGCGCAGTAACCATGACAAATAACTCGCACAAATAACTCGCACCATTATATGAACGGGTGCTCGTAAAAGTAGTGCGCACTTCATGGGATATATGAACGCGATTTTGACTACTTCATCCGCATTATTTGGATGCGGATAATTGAACCGCGATTACCTGAAAGGGGTATAAAATAATCTTCTCAGCCACGTTCTTATCTTTCACTCTCTCATTCCTTCCCCTCACTCCCAAACTCATCCTTCCCTCATTCTACCTTCTCTCTTTCCTTTTTTACTCTCTAGTCTAAATGTTCAGACTGTTGAAAACAGGTTAATGTGTTGGTACAATGTACATGTGAAGGCTTTGATTATATTTTAAAATCAGTTTTAATTTCTTCCCTCAATGTATATTCTGTAGGATTCTCTTCTTTACAGTACAAAGGGATTTGCTTTTTATTAATGATGATTGATTGATTACATCAAATTGCAATTATATTGACTCTGACTGAAAATACACATGGTGCATTAAATATTCTAAATTCAAAGTATGATTAAGAAAACAGGAGGCATGTGACGCACTTAATCTTGGTGTGACTGTAAACTCAGTTGGGAAATGAACTGTGATAGAATGCCTCACCTGCATGGTGTTGTTATTGTTTACTGTCAGGAGCATACTTGCCAAGTGTTGCAATGAAACATTCATGTATTTTCTTTTAAATGTGATCAAAATTCTACCATTTGTTCTTACAATAGACCATTTTTTGTAGTGTAGCACAATTTATGGATGTTTCTTTTCTTTCGGCCTAGTAACAAAGTATTTTATTCATCTGCTCCCTCCCATTAAGTTCCTTAGGCAGGAATCCGTCTACATCATAGTTGGAGCCTCTGGCAAACTTTGTGGCAACTTTTGTTAAGAAAGCATGCAGAAAATCTGAATACTGTACAAAACTGGTCTATTGTTTATCTGTGATCATTATTTTGCTAGTAATGAAGTACATGTATGAGAAATTTATAAAAATTCAAAGATTTTTTTTTTCCAAAATTGTACTCACATGTGCACCATTTTCTGTGCTGTAGTGATAGCAAATTTGCAGTAGTCATGTGCTATGAGTGATCTAGGCATTTGTACTGGTCTGTTGCCCATTTGGTCATTGATGAGGTCACACAAACCCCAAAGGTAACCACAAAACAGCTTGTTTTGATGATTTTGACCTCCCAGTGGCAATACTATTAGTTTCATTCACACTGACAAACATGATGTGATCAAAGTACCAAAATTTTTTGCACCTTCGCAATGGACAGAAATATCCTGCTAAATGCCGATCATGAATTTGTCAACCAAAATGTGCATGCCTAAAATGTACCAAAATTGTGATACTTTCCCTTGTTTTTGGGCACTGTTGTGATGTGTGTTTTAAATGACAGTGTAAAAAAATGTTTTTTTTTTTTAATCTTCAACATTCACATACTCGCCGCAATTATCTTGCTTTTCTCAAATTATTGCGATAATTCTGAAATAATCACAAGATTTCTAAGAATTTGGATTGTGTTGCTGATCACGTTATTCAGTCAGCATTTTAGTAGTAGCCATGACGAAAGACTTCTTTTGTCGAGGCTGCTAATACTAAAACACTGATCAATTCAGTGCTTATTTTTTTTTTTTTAATGTTGATGTCGGCCAATTTGTCAATCAGTTGTAATCTTTAAGCAGACCAGGAAATAAACATTGGTATGCAGTACCACTTGAAGAAAAAAATGTGATGTGATGGAGAAAATTTCAAGAATTTGAGATTCTATTCAAAGCCACTCCTTTGATTTGTCAAGGAAAATCTATTTTTGCGAGAGCCTTTCTGAATGATTAATTACATAGAATAAATGTCGTTAATCAGCATTGGAGTTTGTTGACCAGCCAAAGTAAACAAAACTCCTCAAATTTTTGTGAAGACTGGATGTAATCTGAATAGACTAGCATATGAAATATGTTTTGTGAATGAGATTACTGTTGTTTTTGATCCGCAAACTTGCTGCATGCAAATAAACTGTGTTGACAAAATACCTTCTCATATTGAATTTGTGTATTGTATTGTGCTTGACCATTCTATACATTCAAAGGGACACGTTGCAATGATTTGTGGAGATCCGTAGTTCTATAGTTGGGTGTGTGGATTATGCTGCTGCGTATCCACAGTCCAATATAAGTTTAAGATTATATGTGACTTGTAATATATCATAAAGCCACTGCATTGCTGCTGCTATTACACATTTCCAAAACGTTTTTGACATTTATTAATTACATGTTACCAGAAGTAATCATGGAAGTGAAAACTCTTTTTTGTTCTGTACATGCTTCAGTCAAACCAAAACAGACACACAAATGTAGGCCTACACTGAACTTTTGGTTTGCTGGAAAACAAAATAGAAATTTCTTGTGTGAAGTATACCTACATAGTTCTATATGATATGGAATTTCATAGCATTGCAACCCCTGGTTACTGGATATCTGGCCATGTAAAAAGATACTGTATGTAAGACTAGTCACACCCTCATTAGCACCCCTGATCAATATACACCCCTGTCTTCCTGTCAACTAGTTATTGTAACAGACCAAACCCCCTTCTTGTTCCCTTTTTCTACCACCTCCTGGCCCCTTACTCAAACCAAACACCCACCCCCTTCCCTTTTGCTCTCATCCATAAAATGTCTTTATTTAGGTAGAAGTAACTGTATGCCTGACTAGGTTCTGTTCACTTCCTCAATGCCAGTAGAAAACAATATTGTTCAGTAGGCAGAGGGAATGTTTTGTTCTTTCTGCACTCAATAGAACAGAAATTACCAGAAATGGGATAATTATGTATTAGGCAGTTGTGAAAAGGGAACTGCTTGGGCTGTGGCTGCAATTGTAACTCCTACTTCGTTTAGGAATGTCGGTGGTTTTTCTTTTGGATAGCCACAGGAGTGGAGAAAAAGGATCAGACTTCATGCTGACCTGACTGTAGAGAGAAAGAGAGAGGGGTTGATCTCAACACTGTCCGGGGGAGTAACTCTTGTCTGCCTGTAGTAGAGGGATCTTCAATACTGTCGGGCAGCACACTGGGTGCTATGGATCCCATTCTGGGTCGTCTGCCGTCAGACTGACACCAAAACTTCATGCAAGCTGTGCTACAATTATGAGGACTCTTGTTTTCATAGTGTGTCTTGGAGTGAGTACTCAACTTATGAAAGGAGTGAGATATGTTTCAGCGATATGTGTGTGAATATATCACTGGTATTCAGGGAGAATCCACCCATACCAGTATCTAAGGAAGTTTTGCGATGAGACCTGTGGTGGCTGGTGACATCATTTTGGTTATGATACTTGCGTAGTGGGACCACAGTGACATCGTGTCTGATACACAAACAGGAAGCTACGTGGATACAGAGTGAATGTGGGCCCAGTCTGTGTCTTCATTATCATAAATACAAGATTGTGATTGTGAGTTGGGCGAGTTACATGCCGATGCGCTTGAGCCTTGGGCAGTAGTGACTCTCAGCTATCTGACTGTGAATTTGGTTTTTTTGTTGTTGCTGACCTCAGCATTGGATATTGTCCTGATTCAAGCAATGGAATCTGGAAGTTTTTGATCTCTGCTTTTTGTGCTACATAGTTTTGTCATTGCTTTCTTCCAGACCAGCCTCTACTAGGTTTACACCACTTTTTAATCACCCTGCAGCACAGAGCCATCTGCTGAAAAAACTGAACTCGTACTTTTTGTTTCTTCCTTCGTGAGGTTACAGTAAGTGATCAACTTTGTTTAAAAAGAAGTACTTTAAAAGTGGGCAAACTTCTAGCAGGGCCCATTGTAAAGGAAAGGAGGACATCAACCCATTGGGACACGGACACTGGAATGTACTCATATTTCCATCAACAGTGCAGTGTTCCTCAACTACTTTTGTTTCAAGAGAAAACATTTTAATCTCTACACCATATGTGACTACTTTCTTTCAGTCAGGAGGAACTATTGACCCAGTGAAGAGGAGATAGCTCAGCTGAAATAGTTCAGTCTCAGTAATGTAGGAAGCAGACGAGTACAGCATAGATCACAGAAGCTCTCTGATACAGATTACCGGATATAGCACCGATACAGCTCCAGATATAGTGTACTGAACTTGGCCTTTTACATCTCTCATTGCAACACCACACATCAATATGATGGGGAATAAGATAGCTGGATTCCCTCAGTTCTGCTTGGAGTAAAGCAGCAGCTGATTCAACAGGTGAAAAGGACAGCAGCATTTCTTGGACACGTTTTGAATTTGATAAAAGTTGACATTACAAGGTATGAGATTCTTAAGACAGGAGTGGTCATCAGTGACTAGTATTGGACATCACTCACTAATTCTAAAACTAGCACTGGATCCATCACCACAACTTGATAATACCTGGACTGTTTTACTGAGCACTGCCTACAATGTAGTTGGGTGTCTCCTCAGACTGTGACAGTTGCAGGAACCACCAACTTGGAGCACTCTGTGGACACCAGCCTAAAGTACCCCTACCACCAGCCTACAGTACCTCTACCACCAGCCTACAGTACCCCTACAACTAGCCTACAGTACCCCTACCACCAGTCCCAATGTCGTGGTTTGAAGAGTTTGTGGGATATCTGGTTGTAGCAGTCCCCCTCATCACCACTGCAGTGGGTGGCCTGCTATACCTGGTGCCCTATGGACTAACACTAGCTCTCTCTCCAATCATCCCTGGCATCAGAATGGTAATATAATATATCACAGAAATCAGTGCAATGCACTTTCAGTGTTCATGACCGTTGTAGTGGCTTGCCACATGCCCTGTCTTTTAACATATTTTCACAAGCTTGAAAGAGGAATGTCAGTATCATGGATTAAACATGGTTAATTGAACAGGTTGCCTTCAGACAAATATATACAAGTTGTACATGTTTGTAGGCAATACATGTAGAATTTCTGGCTTCTCTCTTTTCCCTCTTTCAAATTTTGAGTAAATTTTCACATTAGTCCCGAATATAATTAGGTCTTTTTGATGAAGTTGTCTTTAAAAACGAACAGCTAATTTATTTTCTTGTTTGCTAATTGCTTCTTCACATGAATCAAGGCACAAGTTTCATCACAAAATTACATGCATTCTCAGTGTGCAACTACAAAAATTCATGTTGTTTTGAATCTTTGGTGCGTGATCTTAAAGGCATAATTTACCATTTGCAGATGAAAGCATTAGTGCTTTAAAATAGTTCTAAAATGTGAGTTAGGGATAGAAACAACCACTGTCAAAATTTGAATCCGTATAATCGATGTTAAGTGTTGTTAAATACACGAAATGTGAACAATAGTTATAATAAAAATGTTTCCAGACTAAACCGTATACAGTTACGGTTTATTGAGAAAAACCCTGATATTTCCTTATATTTTAGCTTTTATTGCAAATATTTCATATGGTAGGACGTTTTATGATACAACAGACCTACACATATGCATTAAATGTGATATCTTGAACATTTTTGAAATCACTGCTCCCAAAGGTAAACTGGACCTTCAAGTAACAATGTGACCATAGCTTCACGTGATGAAAGATACTAGTGACAAGATAGATGTGCTTCCATTCATTATGAAATCATAAAACTGTTTTTTTTTTTTTTGTATTTGTTCTGATATATATGCTGAATGAGGTGTACCCTAGTAACAACAGCATTCAGGATGCACACTGATGTACTGTGTTAAATGGCATGAACTATGCAAGGACTCTGCAGAATTCATTTTGAAACTACTTGCTTGGCAGCAGACTTGGTTCTAGAGTAAAGAGTTTCTGTTGTTAGTTTCACTTTAATATCAAGACACTCTTCAAGCAGGATGTGACTAGGTGTTAGCAAAGAGAGAAAATGAATGTTTGCCAGAGGGAAAGTTTATTTGTGGTGAGTGCTTTGAGAGCAAACTGTAGATCCATACTTTTTTTTTTCCGACAGCAAAATGCATTAATGAGAATAATTTTATTTGACCATAAAAGTATTAAAATCACAGTCCATGTGTACATTTTGAGGACTCCTCAAATAAAACAACCAATTTTGCCAGGTTAATGTAGCATCTTCCAAGGGTTTGATAATAACAAAGAATGTGCCTAAAAATGGCATATGTTGAGATGTGAGTGTGCCAGTGAATGGTTGTCATTTGGTACCCGTATATCCAGTGGGCAGAAAGTCAGGTGACTTTATGGTGGATGAACTACGGGCAAACAATGAAAAATTGATTTGCATACCTGCCTTCAGTTCCTGCATGTTGCAAGGTTGAACAAACTTGTGACAATGAGATTATCATGTGTTTTGTTCTCACAGTGCAGCACACATACACAATACCTTGATTGTCATCGTGTTCAGACTTGTGTGACTGTGTTGTCAGTCCTGTCTGCTCTCCCCACAATTTGGGCAGATCAGGATTTCATGTCATGGGATCTTTTGATTGTATTGGATGTGGAATGTCTGAATACACCCATCCCTCTTTCATGTGTTCAGGGTTTATGAGATTAGTAAACAATGGGAAGCTGTTATAGTTTATGGTTTAAGTAAGTTGTCCATGTAGCAGCTTCCATCATTTTCTCTACTGAAAGGCTCCCCCCTTTTTTTTTTCTTTGCTTTGAAACTCCACCTTGACACCACAGGAAGTTTGGTGTACGTGTGTTGAATAAAATGACTATTAATGGCTAGTTTAAAGGGTAGCATACATTATGTCTTGGAAAGCGTTGAGTGATCTTATACTGGCTTACAAGTTGGATATGAAATAGGTATGGTGGAAGTGGTACATCAATAGCATTGTATATCAAATTGAGTTTTCATGTGTGTATGATAAGCACAGCTGTAATGCTCGGTAAACCAATTTTCCATTGGCTATTTCATGACCTGTGAGAATAGAACAGGAACTGCCTGAGTATACTTAGGACCAGTCTTCAATGGGTGAAGTTGTTTGTCTTAGTGTGGAATGGGGCAATTGAACCTTTCCATAAATTTGTGCAATGTCATACATGTTACCAATTGCATATAGACTTTGCAAAAAGTGCCTATGCAAAAAAGATTAAGAAGAAAAATGATGTTTGATTATCATTTTGTTGCCATGATGACAGGGAAAAAAACAAACAAACAAACCCGAAGTCTTTTGTATTGCCATCAACTTTATAGCATATAGTCATTGTAGATTTTCATTAGCAGGGGAATTCATCATGCAGTGCAGGCCAGTTAATGCACTCCATCGTTGAACATTTAACCCTGTTGTTTCATGCTGTGTTAATATTTAAGGATTCGTGGGGTGGGAATACGTGGGATGAAGGGTAGATTTCTCTACATATTTAGCACAGCAGATGGTAGGCGAGGAGGTAGCAGTAAGGATGACTCAGTGCAATGATGAGTGCATGGCTAGAACAAACTAGTGATGAGAGATGAACGTTTAACAGATCACAGACAAGATCCCAATTGACATGCTGGGATGAGAAAGCATTGGATCTTCTACTGGAAACCTGAGCAGCCTTCCCCAGGCTGAGGAGTGTATCACAGCGATGATGATTTCACACTATTAAAGGATGTGTTGTCATGGCGACGAAATAGTGAATGCATGCATTAAAGAACTAACCACCAATGCAGGGAAGTATCTATAAAAAGGGTACAAATATTAGAAGAGGTATGACCATTTGACTTGGTGTAAGCTAGTAGCTTTTGTTTTGCAGTAGATAGTTTAAAGGGACTGTACAGTACTAGTTGAGTTGGGGATTCATGTTTTGAACATTCCTACATGTAAGTTAGATAATGAGAAACCTCTTATAAAATGTGAAAGAGCATGTAATTTTAAGAAGGATTCAACATTTATTCTATGAAAATTGGTTTTCAAATGGCTGAGATATCCAAAAAAGTGATAATCTAATAATAAAAGGCAACAGGCCACGCCTTTTATTAGGATCTCTTTGTTTCACCTTGTTTTTGGATATCTCGGCCATTTCAAAACCGATTTTCATCAAATAAACTTTTAATACCCCTTAGAATTGCATGCTCTTTGACATCTCATAGAGTGAATTCTGAATATCTCGCAAAAATGTTAAAAGCTAAATCCTCACCTTAACCAGAACTGTACACACCCTTTAACCCTTTGGATTTCTTGCATTGTCCTCTATTGCTTCCTGAAGGCTGCAATAATTTCATGTAGTTCTACATGGGTTTGTTAAGTCATGTAGTCATGGAGATTGAATGATACCATCATGCAAGGAAAGGTGATGATCTTAACTAGGCTAAGATACTTTCTCATTTTCACACTCCAGAGCATACATGTACGCAAAGTTCAATGCAAGGAAAGCCAAAAGAAGATCAATGATATTCTAGTACACCATGGATGATTCAGGACCTTAAGGGTTAAAATAGCTATGGTGTAATATAATGAATATCATTCCCTGTAATAGTTTCCTATGATGGAAATATTTTGTCACAGCCCTGTACAAGACATACAGTGTGCATTTGTGTATATATAATAGGCATCTCAAAATATTCAGCTCTGTCACATGATTGTGAAATTGCCTGCATATGACTATCAAAATACAAGATTTTTTTACATTGTTATAGATTAATGACTTTGTTGTGCAGGATGGATAAGATCAGAATACTCTTTATATTTTATGAGGAGGCCCATGAACAATGTCTAGCAAGAGAAGATACATATAAGGTTACATGCCTTGAAGACAAGTTGAGACTAATCATACAAGAGCTGTTGCAGTGACATAACCACAGTTGCAATCTATAGTGTCCAAAACATATCACAGATTACAATCTGATTGACCTCTCTATACTGGTCTGATTTGTTCAAGCATAGTGGTAGGGTCCATGGTTCAAGCATGTTGCTAATCAGTCACCTGTATGTCTGTGTTAATGCACAAAAACTCTTCATCAGAGTGATGCTGTCCTTTAAATATTGTGCCATTGCAATTCGGGTCTCACAAGCCTGAGGGAGAACATGAATGCCATTTTGTTAGATGTGTCATGATAATCCCACATCTATTTTAGGTCTGCTTGTTAAGCTCTGCTGTCTGCATTTGATCACCATGAGAAAAAGTGAACTTGGTGCTGAGACAAACCATCAGAGCTTCCTAGTTATGTGTAGTTTGGTAGGAAAAGTATTAGACAGAATTTCACTTTCACCGATGGCTAGAGGCGGCTGATAATTCCAACGCTGAACTCCCTTTGATCTTTGAGGCTCACCCAGCAGGAGTTTTGATTCTTGAGAATGTGAGTTTATGCCTTGCAATGTCTGCACAGGTATCAAGTCCTGTCTTGAAGAGTGAAAAATACATATTTCCAAACCCCTTTATTTATTATCTTGCTTGAGGCCCAGTTACTGCAATCCTGAAATTGTCAAATGATTGTAGCATAGGGAAATAATAAATAAAAACTCATATGAATGAAACATTCAAATAATTTATGAACAATTATAACTATTTAGATTATTTGTCTGCATGTTTTTTTTTTTGCCCTAATATTATCCTGAAGTCAAATGATCACAACTAATGAATTTATTCTGAAATGACAGAAAGGTTGATATTGAAAAGATTAAGTGACAGATGTTCTTTGAAAATTTGATTTTAGCCTACATCTTTAATAGAAGCATTAGCTTGGCTCATAACTTGTCATTTCAGTAAACCTTGCCCCTGAAGGCTAGTGATAGCCAATAGCCAGTCTCCTTTCCTTAGTAGGAGACATACCACTCCAAAAGATGGCTTCTCTTCCATAGATTGATCCTTTGTAGATAGAGGGCGCTATCTCCTTCCCAATCTCCATCATGACGCACATACCTCAGCTATCATGTGAGCTCTTTCCTCCTTTCAGTAGCCACATCCAAGTAATCTCATCTCTCTCTCTCTTCCTTTGACCAACAATTGGCTGGCATCAGTATTGCATTGTTGAGTCTTGATTTGATCATCTTTATCTCTAATATCAGTGATAAGAGAGAGATAGCAGTGGAAGGTTAGTTGTGGAGGTAGTACTCAGAATACATTCATATTGATTTCAAATCTAATTGATATCCTGGTAGAATGGAATTTTATAAACTGTCTAGACCTGAATAGCAGGTTTGATTTCACTTACAACAAGTTAAACTGTTACTTTGCTCACATTGAAATCATTTTTACTTGCTAGAATATTAAAATGACGCATTCCCAATCTCAGTAAGCCTAACGTTTCATCAAAATATTCACTGTAGGCAAGAAATGTGTTTGAAATATATATTTCTGATGAATATATTTTCCTGACTGGATAGTGATATATTGTGGAATGCTTGTTACTGAAGCTTATATAATTTCTGTCACAAACAGCTCCACCAGTAATCTTTATCTGCATAGACCCACAAATAAGATGTTGTCATTAATTGTGCCATCACATTAGCAAGTTTGCTCATGATGAGGTTAAAGTTGTGTTTACTGGGAATCAGGCTGAGAGGATGACTGTAGAGATGTTCTACATTGTGCCTAAATATAGGACACCCCTGAGACAGGCACAGCTTATCTCCATAGGGCAAACACCTTTTGACTCTTTATAAGGAAATGGTGTAAACAATGCCCCAACTTTCAACCAATCAGAAAGAAGGAAATCTGTCCATGGGATACAATGTATATATCATGGGTTCCAGGGTGTCTCCAGTAGAATGAGTGAAGCACTCAGCCATGCACTCCTGTCCTCCTGACCCAGGAAAAGACCTCCGGAGGAGACATCTTGTTAAGTCAACTTGCTTGCTGGTGTTTACATGAAGTTGTTCTTGGATGCATCCTTGTTCAAAAAGTTCATATGAAGTTTATGGGAGCTATAACCTAATCATGCATTGGAAGTAATGATTCAGCATTGAAGCTATCATTTGCATTGACCATCTTATATTTATTGTGTGTTTTTACTTGTGACATATTTCTTTATGATCACAGTAACTTCATTATGCATTTTGTTTGTTGGCTACTTTGCTAGTCCAACTCATTTTGGAGCAAATATATAGGCATGCTCAATTGTGTTAGACCAGATAAAGAAGTAGGGAAGAAACATGTTAGTTGTTAGGTGTGTCAACCCTGACTATTGTTTTGATATCAGTTACTCAGAATCAAAATCAAAAGAACACTTCTTGAGAGGACCAAGTGGCTGGATTACTTCTGCATACTGTACTGCTATGTGTAAAGTCTTTTTAGTTGAGTGGTTCTGGCTGTGGTTTGTTTGTCAAATGCTTTACTGTTCACTAGCACACTACTGTGAGCTTGACTGACTGACAAATACTAGGTAGAGGAAAGAAATGTGTATTAATATACCGTGGGAAATATCACAAGATAAAGATGTTTGTTAATCATTCAACTATAGCAAAATGTTAGAGAACTGTGGAACGTAATTCAGGTTTCAGCGCTTTGTAAATTGCTTTAATTTTGTGCTGCTTGTTAGGCAAGCCTTAAAGGATGCGGTAGAGTTGTTCTTGGAATGTCTTGAATAGGAAGTGTTTGTAGCCGTGACATGAAAGTGGCTGGCCTCTTGATAACAAGATGTTATTGGGATCATTTCCTGCCTTCTCAAGTTCATGAGGAGAAACACATCCAGAATGTGTCAGTGTGTTTGTGTGTGTTTATGTCTTGATAAGAGAGAGAGAAAAGTTTGGGAGGAAAGAAGGATGATAAGACAATCCTGTTAATTGGAATAGGAAGGGAGGAGGATATGAGATGAATGACTTTGGGACGAGCCAATCACTGCTCAGCATGCCTCCCTGTGCCATGCATAGTGATTTGGCTATTTTCTCAAATGGCATTCCAGTTGTAGCGGTAGCAGCCCTGTTCTTTCCACGCCCTTCTAATTTACTTCTTGTCTTGTCTGAAGAAGACTAAGTGATGGAAGAATATTACATGCTGTCAAATTTCAGCTCAGTTTCTTGATACACGCTGTTGTCAAGCAACAAATACACTCCTTGGATTTTCTCTTGCTTTAAAGCATATATCTGTAATGAGTTTGATCGCGATATTGTACAATGATTATACACTCTTTTACAAAGTTCATTGTGTGTCATATTTAAACTAGTTTTAGTTGATATTGGTTGAAAAATCTTATGTTGTAAATTAATCTGAATGCAATGACCAGAATACATTGTGTGTTGCATGGAATCTTGAAGGAATAATTGTATTAGCAGAAAATGTGAAACCAGTGACATTCAATGTGCACAAAAATCAGATTTGGGAAAACACAGTGAACATCACTTGACCAACATCACTTGACGAAAATCACTTTAGTTGTCCATATACAATATCCCGAGATGAGTCCTTAGCCATGCTGTCTTTACATGCAACATTATACCAGTCACTTAATACCTCTCACTGTAAAGTTTCTTGTTAGGAGATATCAGTTCTGAGTAAGAGCTTTCCAGGTTTTGAATTCAAAGTTTCATTATGTCACAGGATGTTAACAAGTTGAGGAGGAAACGTGGCAAGAGATAATTTACTACTGTGCGTAAAACATAGGAAGCTGTAGTCTTTAGTGTTATTGGCATGTCAGCAGTTTGGCACTTTTCTCTTGACCAAATGTTTGCTAGAGCTCTGTGAAAATATGTGATAGCTTTTGAGGAAACCTGCCTAGTGTTAGAGAAACAAAGAAACAGACATTCAGTCAATAGATAAAGTATTTATTGCATGTGTTGCGCAATGCCTAGGCATGTTTTGGCATACCAGCATCATTCTTCTTTGTTTGTTGAACACATTAAAGGGAAACAATATGACTTTTCAAAAACACTTTCAATTTCTTTGCAGATCAAATTATTTTGCCTTCAAACATTTTGCAAGCATCATGATCTATGTGTGTGGATGGATAGCAAAAAAGTGCTGCATTCCTTTTGAAAAGATATATAAGAAAAATGATTATAATTGTGAATCTCACCTTTGTCACAAAGAATTTGTTTCAGGAGTGAGTATTGATTGCTTAGCCCTAAAAAACAGTTTCATGTTATTCTTGCCCAGATAAGACATTTATGATGAACATTTAGATTATGTTTGTATGAAGTGATTGCTTATAGGAGCTGTGTGAGTTAGCATTATGAGGATTACAATGTCTCAGTAGGAAGGAGTGGAAAAATCACCAACTTGGATTTAAAGTTGTGCCTCCTTCCACTTTATTCTATCCTTGGGAAGTTGCAATATCATGAACTTGTAAAGGAATGCAATACCCCTTGCACTACACTCATATTAGTTGAAGTTGAAGCTGAAACTAGTTTGTTTCCATTCTTGTCTGTGATACATGTATGTCTCCTGTCATTTGATAAATCAAGTTCATAAGCTACATGTAAATGAATCTAATCACAACATCCACCATCTTTTCCTGTATCTTTCAGGACCCCCATCCGCAGGACTCGTTGGCATCGTGGAAGGGTCCCCGTAAGGTAACCTTGCAGCGTTGGGCTAATGGCTTCGGCTTCACTCTCAGACATTTCATCGTCTACCCACCAGAGTCGGCTGTTGCAGAGCTCAACCGCCAACAGGAGACCGGTGGAGGTGGGTCAGCCTACACCACTCTCTGAGATTTATCTGTTTGAAACCATGGCACAAATAAAAAGTGTTGAATCAGACAATGGCAACATTCACAACCTTTATAAAATTTGGAATAATTATACATTTTGTTGCCACAGCAGGGTATTTGTCACAAGTAATACAGCCCAGATAGTAATTGGAAAGAGGATTTCTTCTCTAGTTGTTTCATGCAATGTGAGGGTATTTCATCATATAAGCTTGACTATGTATGACATTTATGATCCCTTTGATATAGTTTGTAGCCATGACAACAGTCACACAGTAACCAATCTGCTGTTTGCTTTGTATTTGATGCCATGGTAACTGCAGTTACTGTCTCGTTATTACAATTGCTGATTGTTTCATTCAGAAATGAAGCCCTAGAGTGTACTCAAAGCTGGATTTGCATGATAAATCAACATTCCAATCCTATAATCCATGGAAGCAGATGTATTACAGAAAGAAAAACAAAGTCAAATGTCGTATTGTTGTCTTCAATTGTTTACAATGCCCAGTTTAAAGTTATCTGTTGTGTCACATGTTGCAAAGATGAATAGGCTGTAATAAAAAAAAAGAAAAAAAAAAGAAAAATATGTGTGGCTGGTTTATGCTGCCATTAAAGGATGTTTAAAGAAAAAGAAAAAATTGTAAAGATTAGAAATAGTATCAAGACAAAATAAAGACCCAGACTAGATAACTTTCTGGCCCTTCCCCCCCCCCCCCCATTCATTTGATGCCATTTTCCCCTTTCAGATGAGCCGAAGCAGAGGAGTCGCATCTCAGCGTTAGAACCAATGGACACAATCTTTGTGAAACAGGTGAAAGCTGAGGGCCCCGCCCACAAGGCAGGACTGGCCAATGGTGATCGCATCGTGTCTGTGAATGGAGAGAGTGTGACAGGGAAGACTTATCAGCAAGTCGTCAACCTCATTCAACTGTGGTTAGTATCATTACTCCTGTATGTAGGGTTGTGAATGTGTACATGATTTAAGTAAAATGATTACACCACCCCTCTATAACTCTTCATGGTACAACAAGAGCCTCAGTTAAAACTTCCTTTACAGACTTGTGATGTACACTGTAGCACTGAAAACTTGATATGGGACATTTGCCAGCCTGTGATATCCCATTCACTCCTGATCATACAGACAAAGACTGGCTAGAACTGAAAGTAATACTATCTGCCCTGACATGGAATTGATGATTAAAGATAATAAAAGCAATATGAAGCTAAAGAAAATGTGATATGGACTGTACACAGTAGCCCTCTATCTTTGTTCTTAACCCCTTTAGGACAAGTCCCGAGTATACTTCGGCAAGTGTCTATGGGAAATGTATTTTGTAGCAAAATCAGCCCATCGTCAACAAGTTAATGTTTTTGGTCTCTATTCAGAAGGAAAGGAATAACGTACATGTAAACCCATCACCTGACTTTTAATCCTCTCTCTACCCAGATTGTCATGACCACAAGATTGATGTTTTTGGCAGGACAAATAAAAATTGGCATGGTGAAAAAGCCATTGTGTCTATATTATTGTGGCTTAGCTTTTAAGCAGACTACGTTGAATCCGCACTAGAGGAAATAGTACCATTTCTCCCCCCCCCCCCCCCCCCCAAAAAAAAAAAAAAAAAGAGAGAGAAATGAGTTTGTAATCTGTAAAACATGGCCAGGTGTAGATTTCCTGTCTTTGTTGTGATAACTCCGTCTCACAGGTGAACTCACAAGGCACACAGATTGTACATCCTACTTACATACAAACACCTCCCCAAAACTAAACAAGTGAAATGAATTAAAAACCTTCTAAGATAGCAAGGACCTGGATAGTAACAAAGGGTCTTCAGGAAAGTCTCTCTTCCTGTCTATGTGGCCATTTGCAAACTGTATCTTCAAGTTTGCTGTACTAAAGTGCTGGGCATTTGCCTGAAGATTTGCACTTTTAGTAGTGGTATTAAGAATCAGTCACCTTGTCAGGTGAGAAAAAGTCAAGATTAGTCTTGTAATTTATGCCTCTCAAATCAAGTTGTGATGGGAAGTATGAATGTAGTATAGATTTGTGTTAACCCATTGAGGACAGGCAGATTTTGCTACAACACGCATTTCTCATATACACTTGCCCAAGTATACTTGGGACTTGTCCTCAACGGGTTAATAAAACAATACAGCTACACATGCCCTGCATGATTGTAGACTACAATGTATTATAATACAATACAGAGGGATAAGATTTATGATCACACAGAGTACTAAGTGTAATATACACTGATGTGCAAAATGTGCAAAAAGGACACAGTGATCCAATGAAGCCAAGCAGTGTTTGGAATGCCAAGAAAAGGTTCAGTAGGTTGATTTTGGACTGATTTTTATACTTTTTGAGTATCAAATGCATGAATTGAATAAAAAAAAATTGTGTTATTTAGCAGATCCATACATGTATGCATCACATATGGACTTCATGGTAATATAAGCTGACACTGACTCGGATGAGGATGTCCTCTTCTGTGAATATTGCTTTAAAGACTACTTTATTTCAAGGGACTCCAATATACATAAAAAGTGTTAAAACCACACAAATAATCCTCTCCCCTCTCATGCTTGTTGTTTGTATGCCTGATGTCACTAAGATGTGTTGCTATTATGTAGCTCAGTGTTTTCTAATATTTTGTAGTCTCTGCTACGGCAATATCAACAATAACACTAATTGCGTGAGTGATGAAAATATCTGTAGATTTATGACAGCTACATGTTGTGAAGCTAACATAGTGTATAAAAATGCCTGGATCAAAATGAAATCTTAAACCTATTATACATGTGTGTGGTATTACTTTATCATATTAATATCTCTCAAGAAAACTTGAAAGAAGAAAAAACAGAAGTGAATCTCAAATCATGTGTGCAGCAAAGGGGTCATTTTTTCCCCTGTGTACTGTGGTTATGGACTCTTGGGATATTGTAGTAAACTAATCATTACAGGGTCCCCCCCCCCCCCCACACACACACACACACACATTGAAAAGGAGATAGTCTCTATATCATAAGACTGGTTTAAGAAATAGTGCATCTTTCAGGTAAATGTTATGAACTGATATAAACTGCAAGCAGATTTTAATCATCAGGGCAAACAGGGGTTAACCCAAGGTTTACGCAGTTAATTCTATTACAAATAGTAGAAAGCCTGATTTAATATGCTAATGAAAGGCTTGAAGTGATAGAATATGACTCGTGTAAAGCCATGTTCATTTAATTTATGTTTTTATTGAAGACAAACTACCTCATACTGCATGGCTTATGACTAGGGTTCAGTGATAAATCATGTAGACTTAAAGTGAAGTTAGGTTCAGTGCTAAACATTTGATCAGGTCTGATTTCACAGACTACTAGTAAGTCCCTGTGTGGAAATTAGATGTATCAAAATCTGTTTGCTAAAAATTTTCATTGATGTATATTTTGATAACACCCATTTAAGATTTAAAGTGTTAATAGTACCGTAGGCATTCTGTGAACATACAGCCAGTGTTAAATGAGGAAGCATATCATGTGTAGTAAATATTACATGTGGTACAGGGCAAATCAATTGATATTCGAGTAGTCTTGTTTGATCAAATTCAAGAGAATTTCCTGTTTGAAAGGAAAAGGAAATTGTGTGTAGGGATATTCAATTGCTTTAACCCCACAAATGCCAACTCCTGACTAAACTATGGGAAAAGTCAACATAATTTATCAACTGAATGTATAGTGGGATTGAGTGTACAGGTTAAAACATAGTTGCACAAGTGTTTGCTTAGACAGGGTTCATTTGGGCACGCCTTGTTTAGCTATCTCCAGTGTCAGTTTTGATTGGCTAGCACAATTGAATTTTTGTTTTTAGTTTTTGCTTTTTCATTAAACAAAAGTTTCATTAAATGAAACATCCCAGTGTTATCTCAGAGCTCTCGTGAATGAATTTGGTTTGTTGTTTTTAATAATTATTGAAATTTTGTCAAATCTAAACAATATGAATACAAAAGGAAATGTCACTGGCACATAATGAGCTGTTATGAGCATGGGTTTTAAGCTTCTTTTTTTTTTTTTTTTTTTAATGAGTGCTTTAATTTACCTGCAAGTGTAATATATATTTACAAAATTCTCTCTGTCTTCATGTGTCTCTGCCATAGTGTATGCTCATCTTGTGTTTGTCTTTTGTATAAAGTTTCTATAATGTATTACTAAAAGGCACATTGGGGCATTGAATACAAATCTTGAAGTTTTGTGCCAACTTACAATAGATGTGTATACTATATGCCTGGAAAGATATATCTATAGTCTATAGACATCAAAATGAGTTAAACCAGGGTTGTGCTGCTGTGGATTTATGTTTCTAATCTACTTTTGTCTTCTTTTATGTTCACTTTATCTCATATTTGCAATGTTGTCTGCAGTAAATACAGGTAATTAAATGTACATCTATGATTATTATCCTTGTATATCATTTCCAATGTGTATGAATCTATTAACCTTTGCAAAATGTATCCTGGATATAAACACACAGTATTATTGGTTTGTGCATTTCACTCAATTCTTAATGCTTAATACTTTTCAGTGCAAAAAACATATGAACATAATATTGATACTAATTATATTAAGGTGGGTTCATAGGTCTCAAAGTCATATACTGCTACATTTTGTAATAAGTCTAAATCAGGAATAGATCGATCATTTCAAACTGTCCATCAATGAATCAATTGGTCATCAATGACCAATCAAGCATTGACCTTTGAGGCAGATTCAGTAACAAGACTCATCAGTCCAAAAGATTTATTCAATACCTGGGCATGTTATATGATATGTCACATGGTTATTTGCAATGTATATATGCTATCATCTATCAATACTTAATTCCATCAATCTTTAATTCTTTCTAGTCATATTTGGTCCATTGTTGTATTTAGTGCCATGCCCTTTCTGTGTATCTCCCTGATTGTCCATTATTTTATATATTTGTCGATTGTAGTCTACCCATCTGTCTGACTAATATCTGCATTCTTTATAGTAAACCACATTTGTCTATTTGTCTGCAATGTCTTAACCAGTGGTGTTCTGTCTAGTGCCTGTGTGCTACATTCCATGTACTCTGTATCTGTACATCCACCTCATGTATGAGCCAGTCTTTGCAGTTAGTCAAACCTACTTTTATTGTATTTATTTTGTGGACTGTACCACTTGATATCATATTCACATCCTATAGTTCTTCTGTTTCCATCTTCATGTCATACCCAATGATAATACTACTAATCATATGAAGTGCTGCCTCAGACATGCAGACACTTCATATTTTATTACTTCACAAGTATATGAACCTACATACATTAAACAGGATATTTTCCACCTTTCTTGAACTCCAATCATATCTGTATAGTGGTCTTTCTAGATTTCTCTGAAGTCTGCTAAGATGGAGTTTTTCTCTTTTTAATAAAAAAAATACCATCACTTGAGGAAGACTAATATTGATAATACTATGACAGACAATCAAGAAGCTTGGGATATGTAGTGAAGTTGTTATGTAGAAACATTCGAAGTAGTGTATTGTGTAAGTTGTAATATGAAATACCGGGTATTAGACAGACATACAAATTAAATCCCCAGAAGTTTAGGAGTGAAAAATTAAGGAGCAGGGATTGTTTTGTGTAAGTCACCCTGATTTGTTAGTCCCATATTCACTATGCCTACATAACAGAAATGGAAAATCAAGAAGCCTTGCTTAACCCATTTATGTCCCTGAAAGAATGAGAACCTCAGCAGTTGGTGAGCTGTTCAAGTATGTCTTTTTGTCTTTGTGTGTTGTTTCCACTGTTTGCTCACCTAAGTGTACTTTTTTGTGTTGTTAGTAAAAGTAAAAAATAAAGAAAAATCCACACCATAAGATAGAATGAGGTAAAACAAATTATAGTCAATTGCCTGATTGTGAGACAGTTTCAGCAATGATAATACATACTGTACATCACTTATGGCAGCCAGGCATTTAGGTCTGCTCTGTAAACTGCCTGTAGGCCACTAGACAATTTGAGTGATGTACTACAATGTCACTTCCAAGAGCTATCAATGTCCTTGTTATTGTTCTTGCCAGCTGAGAAAACTGCAGGAAACCATTCAACAAAAGACAGCATTTGGTTGAATGTGAAGATAGCCTTTCTTGTAGCTTTGCTGTACAGTAAACAGTATCATGATTTATGAAAGCCTATCTCATCTTGAGTCTAAGTCTTGTTCTGGCTGGTAAGATCTGTTCTTGAGGATTGCTCTTGAGTAGAGGATTATCATCTTCACAGGTTAAATTGGGATGAGGCTTTTGAGTTGAGAATAAGTCAAGCATACTTCCCTCTGGCCTTCTATTGCCAAGTAAAGGTCATAGTCAACAGACTTTGTAAAGTCCAGTCTCTCAAGCATTAAATCAGGAAATTAGCAAATGTGAAACTGATTGAGAGATATGAAATCCACCTCTAGTGGGAGTTTGTGCACCCACAGTTACTAAATCTGAGACTGGTGATACAACAAATTATTCCTGCTTTCATTCATTCTATCTCTTCTCTCCTGGTATATTCATTCTTGTTTTCTTTATGTCCATTGCATGGCATGGTTTGTCTCTCATCAATAAGACCTCTAGGAAAGGTCTATGTCATACTTTGAAGCTGACACCACTTCTGTTTCTCCTGATCTTGTTTTTGAAATATTTTTCCCCATACAAATAATTCTTGTTTATTTTATTCATTTGAACAGACAATTCCCATGGGAATTTAGTGCATTGATGACAGTAGTGAAGGGAAACAAGACAGAGAAAGAAAGTGAAGCAAATATAAGAGTGAAATAGATTATCTTTTTAATGTTTAACACTCAATACGTGCAGCATCTACACAATGTGGCGCATGTCATCTTGGTTATGTTACCATGATGTTTCACTCAGAACAAACTCTAATAACTTGTTTTGGTCATTGTATATCACTAATCAAACTTTTTCAGGGCAAGTTCTTTATGATTCTCCTTAATATGTATTGTATTCTGATAGAGAGAGAGAAAAAAAAAAGAAAGAAAGAGGTAGGATAAGCTTTGGGTACAGGAAATTTTGAGACAGTGGTTATTTCCAGGATCTGCCCAGTTCAAAAGAATTCTCTGGTTTCATACAGGTTGTAATGGGACCTTGTCTGGTACTTGTATGTTGCCGTCACTCTTGGTTTTGGTAGTCTGAAAAGTGTTATGTTTGTATGGAGACAAGTGCTGTGGTATACTAGTGTACATAGGATTCCACAAAAGAGGAAGATTGTAGATTTGAAGACTAAAATGTGTCAGTAGGAATGGGAGAATGTGAGTTCCAACTCACTTTTTGAAAAATTATTACCAAATTACTTAGCTCAATATGCATACCAGCAGTAATTACCCAATCAGACTGGTATTTTGTGTTCCCATGAGTCTCATAATTTCTGCCCAGAGATTTAGCTTTTTGATACAAAATGGACATTGCTCATTTAATAGCTAGCCTCCAAAACTAGGGATTACTGCAATTTCAACAGAAAGGGGTCTGCTTCTAGAGTGTGCATATGTATAGGTTCTGTTTTACTGAGAGGTAGAATGGCTACCTTTCTTGTATGAATGTATCCAACTTCTGCTTTTCATCCCGTGATGCAATGCTGATTAATTGAGAAAACCCCTATTTTTGTCTCGTTGCAGCGATAAGAACCTGACCCTGTTTGTAGTCCCTAGAGAGGAAGACATCCTACAGGTAGCCTACCCATCCTCAGCATACAAAGCATCGAGTAGTGCACCCTCTACACAGTCATGGCGCAGTGACAGAAAGCAGAGTTTCCCCAATGAACAAGCTAAGAGAGAGGCAGACCTAAACAGCCAGAACTCTGGTAGCAATCTCTCCTCCTTGTCGGATGATCACGATGTGCTGGTTGTTGGTAAGGGTGGCCGGGAGAGTGAGGATACAGAATCCATCAAAGAAAGGAGTGATATCAGATTCTTGACTGATGATTCGCCATCAACTACCTATCGAGATATCCAGGTACACCAGGAGAGTAAGCTGAACAGTCATACATCCACATCAAACTCAGATGGGTATAGAAACTGTAAGAATGAAAGGAAAAATTCAGATACAAAGCAGCCTTACAAGGTACAGCGTGTTACAGCTTCCACTATCAATCACGAGTCATCAGCACCAATGAGAGTCACAGTGGTAAACACCTCACAGTCAACTGGGGACTCACCATCACATAGTCAAAAGGACCAGAGGACGTTCAGATTAACTAATGTATTGAATGCACAGACTTTGAACAAGCCACAAGTTAGTCAAAGTAGTGTAAGCAATGTGGGAGATGCCCATGTAAGGAAGCGAGAGGAGGTGAATGAAAAGCCAGATCCTCAGCCTGGGAAACATGTGGCATCCCTGAAGAGTTACTATGAAGCCGCTAAACTTGCCAATTCCGTTTCTAGCTCCGATGCCAACTCAACGGCTGCCCCTGCAGAGAAAGCAGAGACCAGTAAGAGTTCAAGTCGAGGGCACAGTTCAAGTGTGGACAATTTACTCACACAGCCTGGCCTGTCGTCTAACCAAGCTGTACTCAGAATACAGCCCCAGAGAAGCATGAATGGTTCCTCATCATGTGATGATTTACTGACGTCTGGTGCCCGGTCTGACATTGGTAGACAAAATCGACAGGTGAGTATCATTGCTGGGCAGAGTGTCCAGCGGACTGATGATGCTGGCAGATATTCAGGAGTAGTAAACACATGGCAGAATGACCAGGAGAGTGTGAAGGTCAGTAAGAGTCCAGGGATTGGCAGTGCTAGGATCACTGTGAAGGTAGATGATCCTGACATCCATAAGGCTTTTGCAGAGGAAGCATCCCTACACCGTAATGAGTACACAGCTCAAGCCACCAGGGTCACGGTATCGGCCTCTGTGTCTGCAGACAACCTCTCACAAGCTGTCAGGAACGTCAACGTGCATAGTGGGGAGGTGATGTCAAGCAATGTGTCCCCAAAGCATGAGATACGGAACAGAGCACTAACTGTAAATCATGAATCAGGTGCAAGAAATGTTTCAAGTAGTTCTTCAGCATCAGCTCTCCCAATCTCGAGATCACAGACTCTTGCCTCAGGCCGGGTTGTCCACCTGGTTGGCCAACGCCAGGTGTTACCAGACAAACCTCAAGACGGTCTACAGTACAGAGACAAGAAGCAGTCCTCTAGCAGCAATGACATCAGCAGCAATCAGCTGACTGTCCCGGATGGAAGCTTCTTTCCCTGGAGACGGACGGGCTCAAGGAGGGGATCTGCAGGCAGTGAAGGGAGTGAAGGACGACCATCATCGAACCAAGGGAAGCCGAAACCTCCGGTGCCAAAGAGGGACAGCAGTCGAGGCAGGGTGCGGGAACGGAGCCTTGAGAGGGAGAGGCAACGTGAACGCACCATGCATGAGAGACACAGAAGTCGTAGCTATGACAGGTCTCACCAGAGGACAAACTGGTCTCAGTTCCAGGTAAGATGTTCTCGCTCTTTAATTCTTCTCTAGGAGAATGGACATTATCCAAATATATGCTATTTTTCTGTTTGTTACAAATGAAAATATTCCTTGAAATACATAGCTTAGCATTCATTTATGTTGACAATATTCAAGTACATTTGTCACAATGTAATATTTTTGTTGTCAATGTTTTGCATCTGAAAGATATTCTGTTTTGACAGGTGATACATTGCCATTTTGCTGAAATATACTTTGATTAAGGACTATCCTAATTTTGTATGTTTGATAGATCTTAGTTTTATTATGTGTTTATATTATCTTAGATAAAAACTCATGTCTAATGTACCTTTTGAATTTCTCCTTTCATCAATGCGATTTTTTTTTTCTTCTGTCTGTTTCTGCTCATTCTGTCATTATGGCCAGGCTTTCCGCAAGAATGCTGGTGATGCTGTACCAGAGGGGGTCCAGATGGATGATGGCGCCCTCGTGAGGTCTGGGAGAAAAGACTCCAGTGCTAGCAGTAACAGCGCTGGGTCAGTGAGTGGAGAGAGAGAAGGCAAATCATACCCAGGTATTCACTGCAATGAACACTCTTTGCTATATGTGGTAAGAGTCCACCTGTATGTTGTGACCAGTGGGTATTTGTGTGTACCAAGTCTTGTAATCCTGCATGTTATGTTGCTGCCTGCCCTATTTGGTCACTTTGACCAGACAATTCCTTGGCCTTACATCCAAAATACACTGTATGTCAAAAGTAGAAATGCAGAACAGTTATATGTTTCAGCACTTATGTTCTGATTTTCACAAGATCCATTCTTACCAAAAGGAGAAACAAAATAGATTGTATGTGGTCACGTTGCATTATTTCAGAAGTCAATTGCAATACACAAATATCACTGCTACTTCAAATTACAGCTACTTTTCAAATCAAAGGCTGTGATCATTCATTTAGCTTCAACTGAAACAAAGAAACCCAATCATGATTTCATACAATTTCATTTAAATCCGACTGCTAATCACTCTGAACTGAAATCACTCTTCACAGTAATTCTATCCTTCATAACTTTGCAAGCTCCCATTCTTCCCTGTCACTGCATCCCTCTATGTCAGTACCTCCATATCACTGATGTGTTATGATCATTGCACACATGTGTAGAGTAGGACTGGCTTCCAATGTGGAATTGGAACTGGTGTTGCATTTTGACAAATCTGTGATAGATACATGTAGCATAGACAACAGAAAGATAATGGTTAATTTTCAGTGACAAAAGCTAAGCATGAGTCAGCATGTTGTGCCCCCTCCTTGTCAAAAACACCCAGCATTCCGCTTTAAGGGTTGGCGACCGCGGTCGATGTCCTATGACTTCAAGGAGCCAAGAACTCGTTCCAACACAGAGTCGGCAATACAGACGTATGGATCATGGTCATCAAAGCGTGGGAGCGGTGGCAAGATGAAGGAGATAAGCATCGGTGCTGCGTACCGGCGACTCGTACAGATGAAGGAAGGTGTGCGCGAAGAAAATGGTAGAGCTGCTTAAAAAAAAAAAAAAAAAAAATTGTCGCCATTTATCCCGTCATGAACAGCTAGCCAGCATGCTTGTCACAAACCTATATCCAGATCATCAGCAGCATCTAAACATCATGACATCAATGTAAGATGTATACCGTCATGGGGAAGGAGCTGTTTGGGTATGAGTCTTTGTTTTTTTTTTTTACTAGCAACTCTTTAAAGTTCACCAGGTTGAAGGCATACCTATGGTTTCATGCACTGAGTCCGTTCTACTAATAGAAACTGTCAGACACAGCTTCATGATGTCAAGCCTAGCATGAGATTCCAGTGAAAACTGCTGGCCAAAGTTAATCCTGGCTGTGCCATTAAAATGTTTTTTTTTCTTTCTTTTTTTGCAAGATCATCCTAGATAGTAAACCCATTGAGGATGAGCTGATTTTGCCTTAACGCATGTTTTCCATAGAGTCTACTCGTGACTTGTCTCCAACGAGCTAATGGAGCTACAAACAGTAATTGCCCTCAGCAAACAAACAAAAACTAAACAGAAAACGAGAAATGGCAGAAGCACTTCATAGTAGACCTTTTGAACATGTTACAAGAAATCAGCAAATTTTTTTTTTCTTCAAATTTGATATTAACTAGAATATAAATTAAAATCAAGAATATGAATTATAAATCAGAATTGTGAGAAGCCTCTAAAATATGAACTGTTGCACCCAGATACAGATAGAATGTATGGTAATGACTCGTTGGCTGGATGAATTAAAGCTATGCTGTACAGCAGTGTTCTGAACATCCAGAAATTCTCAATATTGTATGCTGTAACACAAAACTTTATGTCAGGGTAACAAGTACAAATATAGATTAACATGTGATTTAACTCATGATCCTATTTTTTTTTTTTTTTTTGCTTATGTCACACATTGATTCTCAGACATTCTTTTTTTATCATCATTATGCATCAGGCCATAGTAGCCCATTCTGCACACACTGCATGAGTTGTAGATTTGCTTCACAAAAGCTTTGTACAAATAACTTGTAATGCTTTAGCATAGTGGCCACCCAGGAAGAGTTTTGGTTTGATGATTTATTACTAACAATACCATCACATTTGCTTGACTTGCACTAATTTATCTATGCAGGATTTGATTCCATAGTCAGCTCACCTTTGCATAGTACTGATACAAAAACTATTCTGCTTAGTATGTTCATTGCAACAGAATGTACAGTGTATGAAAGGAAGTCTTATTTAACGATACTGTTCACATCTATACGCTTTAAATATATTTATTGTAAATGTTTTATCAGCAAAATAGATCAAATATGTTGAAGTATAAGTTTGTTTTTTCTTTGTGTTTGGAGGGGCTGGAGGGAATGCAATTTTTGTATGTATATTGTATATTCTTCAGAACTTGAAAAAGATATTCAGGCATATTCCTGAAGAAAAATATGTATTGGACCCTGCGTCACAAAACCAACAAAAAGTCACCAGAAATGGATTTTAAGTTAAGGGTAGATTCTGGAAAAGCAGACTCTAAGCTTAAAAGTAATGTATAACTAAAAACAAATGGACTTTCCTAACCTGTCTAAATAATAGAAAGAAAGTACACACTCTGAAGAAGTGTTTACAGAGAAAAGAGGCTCTTGAAGTTCAGGGGCTACTCGAGTGCCTAATCTGGCACCAACCTGTGCTCTCTGCAGTGAATGGAACCAGGAGCAGGAAGTCAAACTCCATAACAACCATAATGAAGGGATTATCGGATTAAGCTGAAATTATGCACACTCTAAGCACATTCTAGTCATTTAAACTTTCACTGCAGTAGCAACATCCTTTCAAAAGTTACTAGAGTTAGTTGTAGTAGAAAGTGAAGAGTGCATAGAGGGTTCTTAAGAAATGAGAAAAAAAGGCCTGTAGACATACCCTGTTCACGATATTAAAAAAAAAGTATTTCCAGATAAACTGCAAAAAATACAATTTGCTATTTGTTTTATGATCCAAAACTTAAGAATAATGTAGAAGAAGAACTGCTCTTTCAGAAAAAAAAAATCCAACAACTGAAGTTTTGACTAGGTTGACCAAATTCACCTACTATTTGAAACCTTATGTAGAATCAGGGTGTGCTGCTTTTTGTTGGCTATGTGATGCACAGTCACATTTATTGATGACCAGGACATATGACAAGTCTAACTGTGTAATGAATGGCAGCATAATATTGACAACTTCATGTATTATCACAAGTAGTGACTGTGGACATGAATTACAGCATATAATTGAGTGACATTCCTTCCATGTCTGGTAATAAAAGGGGAGAATAAAAAAGGTAAATTTATCAACTCCACCGTAGAGAGAGAATTTTAGACATGCTTTTGTAATATTCCTGTCAATGACAAAAGTGAATAGGTAATCAGATGTAAGCCCTACAAGTGTAAAATGAAGAGTTCAGAAACAGCAGCATGGATGAACATAACATGTATACATTTGATCCGTGAAAATTTGGCTGTCAATAGTGTAGTGGGTGTGTTATCCTCAAACTCCCAAAGTGCATGTGAGCAGCGTAGCTCTGGGCGTTTGCCAACTCACCATGGGCACTGTGCTAAGAGAGAGGGAAAGAGAGATATTGGCACCCGCCAGTTGATATTACTGCACTACTCTGTTAATCTATGATTTCCTCAATGCTCAAACTAAAATATGCTAGTGGTTAATATTTCAGTCTACTGTGGTATGGGTGAAAAAATAACCTCATATAGAATTAGCATGTCTAACAAGGGATGGTGTGTAAATATACTGCAGTAGCTATGATGGGTAAGATTGGGCATCGTTATGCCATTTACACTCCAGCTTCATGGATAAACACAATCAACATGAAAATACATTTGAAATGTGTGTCTTTGTAATGGCTTAAAAAGAGAAGAAAATAATTGATAATCATCATTAGTGCTGTTTTCGTTGCAAATTTTGAAATTTGGGTTGTGATCAGGGTCGCATCTTTTGATTCAGTGTTCTCACTGTATAACATACTCAAACTTTTTTGTTTGTGATTATTTGCGAAGAGCTGACCCGCACATGTTATGAAAACAATGTTATGCTTAGTATTATATATCACAAGGCCAATTCAATATGCTGCGGCACGCCACAGCATGGTAAAAATAGGAATTATTACCTATACGAGGTAGTTTTGCGAGGCAATTACAGTTGTTATTTTGCAGGGTCGGGAGTTCAGCGGGCGATATTAGAGCATATTACGAGCATCCGGGGTTTTACATATACAGTGGGCTCCCGTTATAACGAAATCCTCGGGACCGGCAGTTATTCTTTCGTCATATCGGAATTTTGTTGTAACCGAACAAATAAACGATAGAAATACATAGAGTGGATGACATTGCAGCCCAAATTTTTACTTCGTTATAACCAGAATTTTGTTATAACCGCGTGTTCGTTATAACGGGAGTGCACTGTAAAACAGGGAGGTGGGAAGAGAGATTCCACTCCTTCTCTTCCCACCTCATGTTAACATTCCGATCGACCACGAAGAGAAAACATTCAAGGACGTCGCTGCGTGTCGATTACACGCACCGCAGAAGAACGCCGATAAATCAACTCATACAAGGTCGACCACTTCCACTAGTTCCAGCAGCACGACGCGTCAAGCAATGACTAACTGCACAGTGACCATCAGTTATTACAACTCTCCAAATTGAAACAGAAGCAAATAAAGCGTTCAGATGTTTGAAGTTCGCCTCTAAAACTACATATGCATCTTTGAAGTTGGACTTGAATGATATACATTGATGAACAATTTTTCAATTATTCGACATGTTGGTGATAATCTGCAGGTAGTAAAATGTGGCTTGATCTATATCATAGTGTATAGCTGTATTCACATATTTTCTTAATTTACCTAGGGGATAGGTAATAATTATGATATTGACTGGCCTTGAGGGAGATACCATATAAATATTGCCCGCACTGAAAGAATATTGCCCTCGTCTTCGACTCGGGCAATATTCTTTCAGTTTGGGCAATATTTTCTGGTATCTCCCTCGAGGCCAGTCAATATTATATAAATAGCGACACGCATGGTGCATTGTGGGATATACAATTTGGAAATTGTTTGCAGTTACTGCTCTCACTGCACACCTGCGTCCTTTTGCAAAGAGTCACACGAATTTGTGCCATTTGGATCGCGGCCCGAATCTCATGAATAAATGTGTTATTTCTGTTCTCGCTGTAACAGTGCCGAAATTTGGGTCATGATAGGTTTCCAACCTGAAAAAAAAAAGCAACATGTTATTTTGAGTGCAATGAAAATGGTAGGCCTACTTGATGTATGTAGCTTATTGTTTTTTTCTTGGTAAATTCATGGATACCTTGCACAAATTGGACAGGTATGAAGAGGGTTGGCAAAGACCTATCAATCAATTTCTATTTGTCTTCTTAGAGTCTCCTTAAGTTGTTTTTTTTTTTTATTTCTCTCTCACTCAAATTCCTTTTAGTATCCATACTCTAGCCATGTCCTTGAAAGAGATATCAAATGGATCACCCTCATTTTTCTCAGTTCTCCCTATTGACACAGCCTTGCTTGCTATGGAAAATCTTCCTCTTATTTCAGTGCATGGAGGCAAGCAGGGCTTATAGTCAAGGTCTTTTCTCCCATCTTATTCATACACATTTCTCAACCATGCCTGACATACAAGACGATGTCTACCTTACACTATCTCTACTGTGTCTCTCACACCTCCCTGTCAGTACGCTGGGTTCCATCAGTGTGTGTCTTTTTCTATAGGCCATGATGAGAGTACATGTATTATATCTGGGGCTATTTGTTGTACAAATTATGTCAAAGAAAAAAAAAAATCAGAAAATTCCTCCATTCAAAACATCATAATCAAATCTTGTGTTGTGCTCTTTATTGTCTAGTGGCTATTCTACTCTGGGATCACAATAAGACTGCTTATGGATTATTTAAGATAAATGTGGAACATGTCCATTTCATTAATAATATGGCATTTATATGTAAGTATTTATGCATACAATTGAGTTGTCAAATGAGGTTAAATCCGCATTGTTTGGTGTGAAGTTCAGTTTATTGCATGATTTGCAATGGTCATAGCTGCCACTCAAAGACAGAAATATTGTCAGACTTCTGAGATGACAGGTTTTACCACAGTGGACATTTTTGTGATTCGCAGACTTAGAAAGAGCTATGTTTTATTCTGTTTTTAACAACTAGCACGCCACACTGGATAAGAGCACCAAGCAGGAATCTAATGCATGTAATGTATATCACTTTAAACATGTCTTGATTTATCCTTCTATTATATCACAAGAGGGCAGCATTCCACATTCACTAGTATTATGTTTGCAAAAACTTTTTTTTGTGTGTCTGTGTGTTGACAACTTCTGAATTCATCTAAGTACTCACTTGTTTATTTGGGTTTTTGTTGCCCTAATTATGTCATTTTGTTGTTTTCCTTGCAAACATCTCATTAATTTTCCATACGGGTGTACAGCAAGTGATATGGAAGATGGTTGATTGATGTATGAAAAGGGAATCATTGATTTAAGTTTGATATGTTGATTTTATGTTGATTTTGTCTCTCTTGCTCTCAGTGCTATTATAAACAAGATTTTCTTCTAAGAATAAATAGTTTTGTCAGGAGTAGTGTAGAGTTGTAGATAATGTCACAACAGTCATAAAGCTGATGAATTGGTTTTGGTTACCCCATATCTTTTAAATCTTATTTTTGTCAGTGTTTCAGTAAAAGTTCATCACTGCACTAAATAGTAATGTTTATGATGATGTGTAGAATAATTGGTTAAAATATTCTGTCAGTGATAATCATCTTTTAATTTGCAGAAATAGATTTTCATTACCTGTGGTATAAGAATATATGAGGAATGGTGGAGGCGTAGATTTAACATCATTCATGTTTTCACTGATCATGGTCGTGAGTGCATTAATGTGGTATGCCTGTGGGTGTACACGTATAGCCGTATAATTGGATATTTGCTTTAAAAAATGTGTGGAAAGTGTCATTCAATTTTTTCACCATTATGTTTCCCTGAGATTATACAAGTTATTTTGTAACTCCTGCTAACTCCCCCACAAACAAACACACAAAGGCCAGACCATGTTATTACTTGCACTTTGAATGAATGCTACACAGTGTATCACTTCCCTCTGCAGTTATGCATGTCTTATCACTTCACCATATTGACTTGACTGAACCAGATTATGATTTCAAATTCACATAAAATTATATCTTTTTGATTGTACATGGTCTTGCTATGTTGAGTGTTTTCTTTATGTAAATACACACTCTTTGAAATAGTAAGCAAATAAATACAATTTGAATATAGTGATTATGATAAAACTTCTATGAGAACTGGCATAAGTGAAAGATTGTGTCATACATTGTATGAATATGATCCAAGCATGTCATCGTTTAACTAAAACAACGTAAAACACCCAATGTGTACAAATGATGTCTTGGCTAAGATCTTCTGTATGTCAGAGTATAGGTCCTGGATCATTATATTGTCTTATAATTATTAAAAGTAGTGATCAAGATAGCCCCCAAAAGTTACTACATTCCCCTTTAAATGGTGTATCAAGTTAAAATCACATGCAATACTAGATTTCAGGCATTAATTGGGGCTTTACTCTGCTGGTTTGACACACATACAAAGTGTGTGTCGTTTCTCAAATATGCCATTTCCTGCATTCAAAGCCACTCAGTGATAAAATGGTCATATCTTAAGAAATAAATCTAGGGTGTGGTTACTCAACAGGGTATTAGTGTCTTTCATTTCATGCATGTTAGCCTTCTATGGATATACCTTATCTTTATGTCAAGCTATTTTTGTTTGAACAGTTCAACAAGACTATGATTTGCTTCAACAGGATCATGTCGTGATGAGCATGCCACCCACTGGCTCACTCACTGCATTGCACTCAAAATCTGGCCAACCATTTTAGATTGATCTCAAATCAATATTGAGTGATTTTGTCCATGAAACTTTCCAATTTCCATTGTTGGATGGCGCAGTAACAGAAGTGAGAGCGCTTTGAGAAACTCTCTTGAGAATTCTCTGAGAAGGTATGTTGCCTATGATGTAGACTGCTTGTCAAATGAAGAAATGGTAGACAATAGAACATCATGATTGATATTGTGTTTAATCAATGCTTCTCTCATCCCAAGACAATACTGTGATCTGATTTTTGTTCTCTGTGGCCAGGTCCCAGCGGAAGGCAGCGGTTGGTGCGTAGGACATCTTACTTGCGTGCCACAGGCTCAGACGGAGAAGATGATGAACAAGGGGACTCTGGGAGTGTGACTTCATCACAGGAAGGTGAACGCCCGACTAGAGAGTGAGTACATTAGGCTGTGATTCGTAGCATCTCTCATTCTGTCAGTTCCCTTCATCAGTTCTCAAAGCCTACGCCAATTCTTCTGTGTCCACAAGGTGTGATGTCCTAGTAAAATAGTCAGTAAAATATCGTCAGTTCTAAAAACTCAGTATACCTGAATACTGTAAAAGTGGATATATTTTCACACGACTAATTGTTCGCGTTTGGCCGGGTGAGAAGAGTTTCATGAGTTTTTAATTCCGCGGAATCAAGACATCAATCACTGGAACATATGGCATGCAAAAATATTTGCGTGCTTTTATTTTCGTGCTAGTTTCTTGTTGCGCAAAATGCGCCAAAATTTCAACACCGCGAAAATTTCCACTTTTACAGTATGTACAGGAGCTTCTCTTGCTACAGGGGTAAAGTGTAACTACACCAAAATTTTATATGAATGTTTGAAAGGTGAGACTCTGACATCTGAGTATGTGATTCAAACAATCTTTGATTTTTCTGTGTTTTGTTTAAAAAAAAAAACTATTATAAGTAATTGTTTTTTTTTGTTGCTTGTTTTGTCTTTTTCAGAAAAATAACGCCAAAGCGTAATGCCAGTATTCGAAAACTGAAATCCTTTTTTGGGGAAGGCACACCAAAGGTTGTTGAAGCCACACAACCGCGGCGACCATCCATCATCGAGCTGCTTGGCAGCGAACCTAACATCAAAGAAGGGCCAATGAACATCAAGGTAAGCTAGCACGTGGAATAGTATAATGCACAGGTGAGAGTGCGTTAGTGGAGATGCCATGCACTCATGAGTATTTCCACTGGTTAAACATGCACAAGGTGCAGCCGCGTGTACATACGTATATGTTGCATGACATGGTGAATATACTAGAGTGCCCTGCAACTCTGCTAACATCTCAAACTTGAACCCGTTCATTATTTGTTTTATGAAATGAGTCTTTGAACTTTTTTTTTGAATTTACCTTTATGGTTGAATATCGGTCAGCTACATTTAGAACTTGCTCGAAAGCCACAATGTCTGAAGTAATGTTCCAAACACTCTGAACATGAACTTAGAAATTGTAAAGAGTAAATAAATCATTTAGTGCACACTGAACTGATAGAGTGCATGCTGCTAAGGTACTGTAAAACATGATATATTCGCAGCATGAAATTCTCGTGAGTTGGAGCCGACGACCTTTTTCGTGGCATGAAATTTTTGCGAATTGACACCGGCGTTCAGTGCATATAGTGTAGACAAGAAATTTAATTTTAATTTTGCGAATCTCGGCGCTCGTGAAATTCGCGAAATTAAAATGCACACGAACATTCCTCATATTATAGTATGCAATTGTGACATCAGTGAGCATGATTACTGCAAGCCAACTAAATGAACAAAGCCACAGATTTGAGCAGTGATATCTCTGAGTGGTCGTTAGTACTGGTCATAGCACTGGTAATTAATAAAAACTTATGCCCGCGGGGAATTTTAGGCAAACTGAAAGACTCACCTTGTTATTGCTTTCAGCCGGCCATTGGATTATTATCCATATTTACCATTTTATAGGAGCTGCTAATCCATTGAGGATGGACTGATTTTGCTACATCACGCATAAATTTCCCATAGACACCTGCCTGAGTATACTCGGGACTTGTCCTCAATGGGTTAAAAGTAACAGAGAGACTTCTGAGTGGACAAAGACTGACCAGAGATACTCCACACATTTATTCTGTTCTTTGATTGCTTCATCAACCTCCATTACAAAATGTAAGAACCTTCGGCTATTTCAGGAAAGTTTAGAAAACATGTTGGTCATGAAATCTTCACTCAATAGCATGACAACTTTCGTAATGTGAACACACGCCCTCTCCAGTCAACATCTTCAATGCTTGCCTTCACCAGGAAGGCTGCATAAAGCTGTTCATCTCATGATTCAAGTGTCACTGTTGGACTGTGATGGGAAGAGGTATATTGTTCTTTCTTTCTTTTTTTTTTCACCTCCCAGCTGGCCTCAAGTCGATCCTGGAAACCTGTGTGGGCTGTCCTCAAGGGACAGGTCAACAAACTTTTCCTCATGAAGGAAGAGAGAGACCCATCATCGGTGAGTTCATAGGATGACCGATTCATCATTCACTTACCTCTTGCACACTGACCCTCGGTACTTTAGCTTGTGGTACTTTTACCTTTGACTATTTTCATATTGAACCCTGTTAGAGTGGTGTTGACCTGTACATGCACATTCTGAAATTGTCAGATTACATTTGATATGAGGGTGAGTTAATGATGGCTGGAGGTAGCATGCATGGTTGCTGTTAGATTGTTCAAGAAGACGTGTGTTTGTTGCAGTCTGATCATTATAAGCTCTGTATCATCTGTGTAATCTTATTAGCTCACCTGAGCCGAAGGCTCAAGTGAGCTATTGCGATCGCTCTCCGTCCGGCGTCCGTCGTGCGTCGTCCGTCGTGCGTCGTCCGTCGTGCGTAAACTTTTTACATTTTCATCTTCTTCTTGAGAACCCCTTGACCGATTTTCACCAAACTTGGCAGGTAGCATCCCTAGGGGGATAGGATCTCAATTTGTCCAAGTGGGCACCATACCCCACCTGGGGGGCCCCCCCAAAATGAAGGAATCTTAAAAAATCTTCTTCTCTAGAACCAGAAGTGATAAAGCTAAGTTAATACTATGAATTAGTACATTGATGACTGTAGTTTCAAGTTTGTTCATGGCGGAATCAGGGGTGCCCCCCTTTGGACCCAGGGGAGAGGGGTGGGGAGGGGTCCTAATGGGGCCCAAATTGTACATTTTCATCTTTTTCTTGAAAATGCCATTATGAATTTTCACCAAAGTTGGCAGGTAGCGTCCCTAGGGGGAAAGAATCTCATTCTTATCAAATGGGCACCATGCCCCACCTGGGGGGCCCCAGGGGCCGTAAATTTGGACCGAAATTGTAAATTTGCATCTTTTTCTTGAAAACCCTATCACAAATTTTCACCAAACTTGTCAAGTAGCATCCCTAGGGGGATAGAATCTCAATTCCATCAAATGGGCACCATGCCCCATCTGGGGGGCCCCAGGGGGCCTAAATTTGGACCGGAATTGTAAATTTTAATCTTTTTCTTGAAAACCCTATCACAAATTTTCACCAAACTTGGCAGGTAGTATCCCTAGTGGGATAGAATCTCAATTCCATCAAATGGGCACCGGGCCCCAGGGGTCCCCCCCCCCCCCCTCCTGTAAGGAATCTTTACAGATTTTCTCTGGAACCAGAAGTGATTAAGGTAAGTTGATACAATGAGTCAGTATATTGATGACTGTTGTTTCAAGTTTGTTCATGGGAAAATCAGGGGTGCCCTACCCCCCCCCCCTTTCCACCCTCCTTGGGACCCAAGGAAGCTTGATGGGATTGGGGGGGGGGGGGGTGTCCAAATGTGTGCCTGAATTTTTATCTTGCTGAAAACAACATAATGGGTTTTCACCAAACTTGGCAAGTAGCATTACCATGGGGATAAGATTTCAAAGAATGGGCTCCATGCTTTCCCTGGGGAAACCTCCTAAATTAATGAATATTCAATAATGTTTTTCTCTAGTTCTAATCAAAAGTGATAGGGCTTTAAGTCTCCCCCCCCCCAAGCTGCATAATCCAACATTCTATAAAGTACAGTGTACTTAGTAGGTATTTTTTACCAGTGTGATGGAATATGTAAATGGACACCATGTCCCCACTCTCCAAGCTACCCCCACCATAAGTTTCCAATGTTCTCAGGTAAGAGTCTGCAAGAATGCATGGAAGGTGAACTTGCGATACTCAGGTGAGCGCGTGACCCCTGGGTCTCTTGTTTGACTGTTGACTCACTCAGTGACTGATACACTGATGTTGCACACATTCTAGTAGTTTAGACATATTATTTCCAAATATTACGTCAGTAAGGGTGCATCATGTGCATTATATACTGTATCTACCTATCATATCCTTAAGTACTGAAAAGGTTTATTTACTATTTAGACCTGTATCACAGTAGATTCATGGAAAATTATTAATAATATTTCAACTGGAAATTATGCCAGTTTGTACTTGTGCAGTACTTGTGTAGTATTGTTCTATGCAGACATTTCAGATAACAGAGGAATCACATCTAGTAGCTGGCATTATGAATGAATTTTATTAAGTGGAATGAAGTGCATTGGTTAATGTAATGGGTTGGATAGACTTATTGTACAAATTTATTTTAAAAGAATCAGTAATGAGTCTTTACTTGTATTAGATATGCACTCTGAATTTCTTGAAAATACAGACATCATATGTGATGAGTAGTGTGAATGAAAGCATTTGTGATACCTCTAGGGAAGGTCACACAAAACACTCATCTGTTCCATGTTTGATGAGAATTATCAGGACCGGTATCCTTCCTTTCATTGTATCACCTGATACATGGTGCTGGAGGATACTTGTGATTTAGCGGTGTTATGCTGATGACACTGCTTCGTCACATTAAGTGTGCCTAATACTGGCTACATTTCGTGAAGAATCTTCTTCAAATTGGGTATGAAGGTGTATCATTAATTGAAAACAAACAAACAAACGAAATTAAGTTCCCTGTGATGTTTGGTGGTAGCACCCTCCTTTGTCTTGTTTCACATACACAAAAAAGATTGATCTTTGAGGGTCTGCTTGTGTCCACTTCACTATCCTCATTTCTTGACAGATTTTGTTGAAGTTTTGTACAGAGGCCTTTCTTGTCAAATATGAACCCCTATAATTTTTGGTGATGATGCTCCCAATGTTCTGCCTTTTACAGGGCCAAAGTCAGCCACTATGTTATATTTCTTGTGTGCCTTATACCATGCACATTTCTTTTTTCAGAACCCTTATGGAGGTGCATCATGGTCAAACTTAGATCCCTTATTGTGTTTTGGTGATGCTGCCCATAGTGTTCTATCTTTGATAGGGTCAAAGGTCACATTTTAGTCACTGTGTGTGTGTGTGTGTGTGTGTATGTGTGGCATATGGGTTGCATTTCTTGATGGATTTTGTTCAGTTCTGATATGGAAGTGTGCTATTTAAAAATCTAGCCACCAGAAACTGTCTGTAGTAGCACCATCACTCATTCTGTCTGCATACAAAATTGTTGAGTTTTCAAGTTCTCTTTGTCTGCCCTCTATTTAATTGGACACCTTTCTCAATGGATTTCAGTCAAGTTTTTTTAATGGAGATGTATCATTGCCAAATCTTGACCCCTTCTACTAGTTTTGGTTATGCTGGTCCCTATGTTCTGCCTTTAATTAGGTAAAAAGCCTGCACCATGTTTTATTATTTTCTTGTTGGTGCTCTATCATCTACATTTCTGGATTTTTTGTGTTTTCAAAACGTATGTAAACCTGCATCATGGTGAAATTTAGATCTTTTTTTTTTTTTTTAATGCTGCTCCCAGCTGTCCGCCTTTCATAAGGTGAAAAGTCACATTTTGGTGGGTGTCTTGTTTGTGCCATTCGGAAGGTGTTTCATGATAGATACTGATGAATGTGGATGCATCGTTATAAACTCTACATGCCTGCTGTTTTTTGGTGATGCTGCCCTCAGTAGGCAATCTGCTGCCATCTCACATTTCTGTGTGGGCTCTGAGAGCTGCATATGAAAGATCTCTGTAAAACTTTGCATGAAGGTCCATCATAGTCAAATCTGCCTTTTTCTTATAAATAATACTTCCTTCAGTGTCTTGCCATTTATATTGTCAAGCCTGATATTCAGTTTAATGTCTTATGTGTGCTCCATAGGCCACATTTCTTAGATCTCTTTCAATACCAAGTTACAGGGTATTTGACATTGGGGGGGGGGGGGGTGGCTACCTCATACACACAGACACACACACACATAAGTCTTACTTATGATTCTTTCTCATAAAGACTGTTCTTTCCACTTTCCTCTTTGTATGATGAGTCTTAGATCTAGCATTATGCCCTTAATAAGCCAGTTGTATTGGCCCTTTCTTTCTTAGTTATTATACCCCCGCCAAACGAAGTTTGAAGGGGGTATATAGGAATTAGCGGACGGTCGGTCGGTCGGTCGGGCGGGCGGGCGGTCGGTCGGGCGGTCGGGCGGTCAGGCGGTCGGTCCGTTCCAAATCTTGCGTCGCGAACTACATGTACTTCCTCAGTTTTCAACCGATTCCCATAAAACTTGGCACAGATGTGTGCCTTGGGTTGTAGATGTGCAAGACGTATTTTTTACAGTACCCAAAAGTACGTTGCCATGGTAACGGCATATTATGGGCAAAAATGGGTACAAATCTTGCGTCGCGAACTCCTCCCACAGTTTTTGATCAATTTTTATGAAATTAGGTACAGATGTTCATCTGAATATGTTAATGTGCAAGACACATATTTCCGTAGTGGCAAAAAGTGCATTGCCATGGTAACGGCATGTTATTGGTAAAATATAGGGCAAAATGCTTCATGGCAAAACTGCTTCATCAGTGTTCTTCCAATTCTCATGGAATTCATATTGAATGTTTGTCTTAGGATATAGGTCAGCATGACACATTTCTTGACAGTTACAAAAAGTATGTTGCCATGGTAACACGCTAACATATTATGAGCCAAAATGATGGAAAATTTTGTGTTGCAAACTACTTCCTCAGTTTTTGCCCAATTTCCATGAAACTTGGTACAGATGTGTGCCTTTGGTTGTAGATGTGCAAGACGCATTTTTCGACAGTACCCAAAAGTACGTTGCCATGGTAACGGCATATTAATGGCAGAAGATCAAGGAAAGATCTTGCGGATTTAACTACTTCCTCAGTTTTTTTACCAAAGTTTATGAAATGTTGTTTTGACCAAAGCTTATGAAATGTTGTTTGGCGGGGGTATAACCAGTCGCTGTAGCGACATTTCTAGTTATATCAAGTTTTCTTTATGTTCAGGTTTTAGGTTTTCTTTGCATTCTATACTTTAAAATAGAAACAAGAAATGAGAGAAGGCAAGAACAAACACAGGAGCAAATTATGTGTGTCCCATTTCCTGTCTTAATCCCTCATGAAGCCAGTATATCCTGCTTACCTCCATCTACCTTGATTGAAGTTTGGTCATTGATACCATAGATCAGGGAATTATTGTCTGTAGTTCCTGTTAAAGCACAAAGAGAAAGGTGAAAGAAAAGGTGACTCACCTCAAGAACTAACAGAGCTCTTTTTGATTTTACTCTATTATACTGTTAAAGAAAGCAATTTTTCACATGTACATGAAGTCTTGATCATATCATGTCATGTCAGAAAATGGAAAGCATAAATCCCTTTAATAGTGACAGGAAGCTGATAAAAATGTTTAAAGTGCACAGTCAGTGTTCAGAATTTCTAAAAAGTGAAAAATATCCATTGATTTGGATGATAACAGTTAAGATACGGAACTCATGACAAAAAAGAAAAGAAAAGGAAAACCAAAACAAAAATACAAAGTTCATTGTCAGTACTTCAACCTATCCATGATATTAACAGGTTTCAGTTGATGTGGTCTCATATCAAAACATTCCAAAGTCCACAACCCTGTATGTTACTGCATATTTTAACATATTTGGAACACAGTTTTAGCACATGTTACTTCCTTCAAGGTATGGTACAAAGACTCAATTTGGATTTTATTAATATGAGAGAGACAACTCTCTCAGCTGAAGAAAAATGCAGCTAGAGATAAGGGGGAGGTAGATAGTGTTGCAGGAAATACTGTGCGGATATAACTGATATGGACATATGTTTATGTATTCCGCATCCACCAAGTTTTTTTTTTCTCTCTCTCTCTCTCTCTCTCTCTGTGGAGAAGGAAGCAGTGCTAGTTTTACCACGTGCAAAGTCTTTTACAGTGTGGGATATTGGCAGAACAAGGTTTGAAGTCCAGTGTGACTGTGAGCTATTCCATGATGAAACAATAAAAGTTTGTCTCTTATACAACTGTACTTCAAGAATCTACCCTTTGATGTGATCAGTAGAACAGGTTGTGGAGCACTTTGGGTGTTGTGCCATTCTGGAGCTGATATTGATAGGAACCCCATTTTGATTGAAGAAAAGGAAGTGCTGGAGCTAAGATTATTGGAGCCTTTATTTTGAAGTATCAACAAACTGCTAGTTGAGCAGAGTTGGAGTGCAGTTTTGATGGGATTGTTTGGAATCAGTTTGATAACATGATGCAGTAATTTTGTTTGTATGTGATTGATTAGCAAATCAGAAGTCAGTCTGGATGGAGGATGGAATATAACATCTCTATGTCTTTGATACTGATAGCATGTTTTGTGAATAGTAGGAGTCCACCTTAAATGTGTTTTAACAGGACATCAAGTATTTCAAGAGGTAAGAACCTGTGTGATCGTTGTCTTTTGTTTTGTTTTCAACAGCTTCTAAATGAGATGCTGGCATAGATCTGTTTTCAGCAGTGCTTGTATTGCAATTTTGTGAGATATTTTGTAAAATATCACAAGCCTGGCACAAAGAATTGATGGATATTTGTAGCTGATTGCTACATTCTGCTGATGTTGATATAGTGGCATTTTGCACGATGTCATCTTCCCTATTAAACAAAGTGTTACACCAGCTGAATAAAGTGCCTTGAGTATAGAGTCAGGGTACTTAAAGCAAAAAGGGTAACGTGTTATGGACATAGAATTAATCTGTCTACATCAGGGTGTCCCGTCAGTCTTACCTCAGGTGAGCCATCACTCTGGATACCCCAGGGATTTTCGTGGATGGTTGGCAAGTAAATGTCATGGCCACACTCCAATTTATCGTGGCTCCAGCCCACCAGGGTTTAGTTGTACACAGACTCTATGTGCTGTCTTGGGTACAGTGTGGCTAAGAGTTTTCAGACTGAATCCAGCATATTGCCATGCCATTTTTGGCTCATTTGCAATTTTCTTGTCACTTGAAACAGCTGCTTGTTTAGCTTCAATCACAAATTGATGTGCATCCATCAGTAGTGATTAGGTAGATGTGTTAAGATTCTATTTTTTTTTTCTTTTTTTGTTGTTGCAAAGACATGTGTCATTCAGGACAATGGAGAAGATGCCTGCTAAAAAGTTTACAAATAGCAGAACACACACACACACATAGAAAGTAAAACTATAAATGTTTCTTAGATAGTATTTGTTAACCAAATTGGGTTAAATTTGTTTAATGTTTATTAAATCGGTAGAGCTTTACTGCAGTGAAATCATTAAATAATTGCAATTCTACTTCTTGTTCTAGTTGATTCTAATAATAGAGTTAAATCAAACAAAGGGAATGACAAGTTTTCTTAGAGTTTGACATGAGATTAACAAGTTATGGGATTTAAAAGTTTATAAAATGTTTTCATTAAAAAGGAATATGAGTTGCAATGAAATACACTGTATGCAAATTATATCAGATGTCATCCTTTATTCATCTCCCACTAACCTACTACCAAATTTTTACTGAATTTCCTGTTTTCAAATGAAAGCAACAAGAAAACTTCTGTCTTTTTTAAATCAAATTATTGTAGTGTTGTGACACCTAAGCAGTGCTGACTTGAGGGATGCCATGATTATAAGCTGTTACATTACTCAATAGAAAACATGATATTTGTATGAAATGAAAAGTTTGTGTGAGAACCAATAACAGAATGGTGAGAGGATGCATCATGGCCGTATCCATCAAATCTTACCATTCTCAGACATGCATGAGACTTCAAAATTCTATGACCCTTGCATTTTATGTCTGATTCTGCTGGAACTTTCACCTTTTTACATGTACATTGTATGTCCAATTCTCGTAGAACTTTACCATTCTGTTTTACTCAATTCATCAAAGTCAATTTAATGTGAAATAGAACTGTACTTTAGATACAGTCTCTGGAGGATATCCACACACTACATATTATGAATATATATGATATACTTATATTTATAGTGACCCAAATATGTACTGCACTTTCACTCTAATGTGTTAGGGTGAGCCATGAGAGTCTATTTCAATTTGTGAGCCATGTAACCGATATGGTCGTGTAATAACAGGAAATAAGGAAATATATTATGTCTACATCCGTTTTGCCTTATGGGACGTTATTAATTAAACAGCACATTTGTCACTTCCACTCATCTCTTTACAAGGTTCTTCTCGTCATATCCTGCTCATTTTGTTGTATTCACACTAATTCACATTGTACAGAAGACCAGCGTTGTTAAATGAGGCATGTGTTTGGCATAGCTTCATGTCAGCCTTCTTATTACATGATGTGAGAGCTGCATCAAAGAATGGGTCTTTAAAAGACTTACTTGGTGCCAGCAAGATAAGGTCTTAAAGAGACCTTTGAGGTTAATGACTTCATTTCTCTTGTCTTGCCTGAGGCAGCATCCATGTACCTTAATGAGAGGTCTGTGATACATTTTCCGTATTCATCCAAGATTTTATTTTTTTTGTGTGTCCAGAATAGCAGCAGCACAAAATAAATTTGCACTGCTTCCTTGATTACACTATCTGTGTGATTTTTGTTTTGTTTATCTAGACCCCTCTATTAATCTCATTTGAGTGTATATTAGTTAATCTCTATAACTCTTCTACACTATGTACAGATGTATTTCAATGCCATCAAATGAAAATGTATACTTCTGCTTTCTGTGGATCACACAACGTGATAACTATCATTTCGTATACGAGATTTTCCCTTTCAGGACTTCTTTGTATGACTACAGGTCTATGCACTTTTTCATTTTTATACATGCATATTTGTACTTCTTTTGTTTTCTTTGTTGTTATTATTATTATTATTATTATCATTATTATTATTGTTATTATTATCATTATTATTATTATTGGTATTATTATTATTATCGTTATTATTATTATTATTATTATTATTATTATTATTATTATTATTATTATTATTACTTTTTATTACTTTTTAATTATCATTTATTCATTTATTTATTTATTTATTTATTTATTCATTCATTCTTTCATTTATTTATTTTTTTTTTTCACAATGGCAGTCCAGTGTTAGTATTTACCTTGCTGCAGATTTCACTATTGATTTGCTTGTGTGGTTATTCTTGTGCCAAAATGAATAATACTTCCAAACTCTCTTATCTTTTCTCTTTTAGCCTCTGAGCCTGTTAGATCAACCTATTAGTCTCAATGGCTCCAATGTTGGAATTGCCTATGAGTACATCAAGAAGAGAAGGAATGTCATCAAACTCACCAATAGCATTGGCTTTACAATTCTACTGCAGGTATTTTATTATACATTTTTTATTCTCATTTTCCTCTCATTCAATACCCTTTTTAAATTCTATTTTTCAATAGTTAACATTAATTCAATTTCCTGTTCTACTTCTATTGAATTTCTCTTACTCCAGCAAGCCAGCTCAAGCTGATATTTTTTCATTTGTGCACTTCTTTTAAAAGTAAACAGGAAACCTTTGCTATATTTGTGGCACATAAATACTTTTATGACACCTTGAAAATATTTAATGCTCCTAACAGCTACATGGCTTGTGAGTGTCTATGCAGCTTTTCCCTCCAGCAGTATTATTACCATGGTTTTTCTAATTTTAACTTGCATCCTTGTTTGTGAAGTATTTTCATGCCTTTATCCCCAGGCATGTGCTTGTTTGTCTCTCTCATGGATATATGAGGCTGTTTTTCCTACGATACCTTCTTCAATTTTTGGTTGTGTGTTACTTAATTCCTTGCTTTAATAAATGGCTTCTACCTGTAAACAACAAGTCTTTCATAACTGTCAAGATAACGAAATGTCTTGTTTTATACTTTTCATGTACATATGATAGGATGCTTTTATAATTTTTTTTTTTTTTTTATACTGGTTATATGACTGGATTTAGTGCTAAATTTTGTCTTTTAGTTTTCTGATATATATGCTACGTTCAATTACCTTCTGTCTTTTCTGTAACTCAGCATGTTATAAGTATCATCTACAGATTTTTATCAAGTCATATCATTGCATCACAAATTCTTTCTTGACTGTTTATACCCTGTATGACCCCACATCCCTTCTTTCAGCCTTGAAAAGCTGTCTGTTTTGTCTTAAACATTGATCATATATTTATTTATATCATTTCCTGTATTGAATTCAGCTGATACGGTTTGAAAGATACTTTACGTATGTGTACATCTTTGTGGACAGCCAGTAGTTGATTACAGTAGACAAGAGCTTAAGACCACGTCTTTTCTTAAAAAAAAAAGTGTGTTGGTCTTAAAGCTAGTAATGCATTGTTTGCTAGCAGAGTACCTTCCACAATTAGTTGTGACGTGACAAGCGTGTGGATTAACCTCTTTGTGTAGGCTGTGGCTAGGATACATGAGTAGGGCATCATATCCTGTGAGTCGACAGTGGATACTATCGTGTTAACTGCCTCTTATGAGATAAACAGCCAGTCTTGTCATGGGCTTGGTAGGATTAACATGCCTTATGGTATAAATATGTACCTGTCCTAGATGGGCAAGCTAATAATGATTATTGGTGTGGTTTTCTGGATGACAAACATTGCCACCTGTCACAAGGGTAGGAAGAGTTTCTCTTTTTTCCCCTGTTCTTATTTGATTTTTGTTTGTGTGTTCCTCCTTAGGTCAGTGATAGGGATACGATGCTGGCATGGATTAAGGTGATGCAAGAACACAACAATCCAAGCCAAAGCGTAAGTATGGAACCAGTGATATTTTGAAATGTTATACCTTCATTATGGATATGAAGAAGAAGGGAATTTATGTGCTCCAGGGCAGCAAAGACAGCCATTGGAGAAGGAAAATGAAGGGACAGATTTATATCCAATTATAATCATAATCCTTATGTACACATTGTATACACGTATGTACTGCATACTTTCAATCTCCCATGTGACTTTGAAATTCGCCTTTAAAAAGCTGCTCCAACCATGTAGAAGAAACAAACTTGATGCTCAGGAAAACACTAAATTTAAAGGACAAGTTCACCTTCATTAAAATAAGGATTGAGAGAATGTAGCAATATTAGTAGAACACATCATTGAAAGTTTGAGGAAGATCGGACAATTCGTTCAAAAGTTATGAATTTTTGAAGTTTTTGTGCAGTCACCGCTGGATGAGAAGACTACTGCAGTGTATGATGTCACATGCGTACAACAATATAAGGAAAATATGGAGAATTTCACAAAATTTCATCATTTGAAAAAAGTACACATTTCCTTGACTCGTTTCTGACATATGTTATATGTTATATGGGTAATATTATTCCCATTGCCTTTAGAAAGAGGCAAGTCAAGTGCTCTTTTATTATGCGAAAAAAGTGAAAATATGTTGAATTTTCTTTACATCTTCTTTATACTGTTGTACTCATATGACATCACGAGCCTTAGTAGTCTCCTCATCCAGCTGTTCCAACACAAAAGTTTTAAAAATTCATAACTTTTGCATTGATTGTCCAATTTTTCTCAAACTTTCACTGATGTGTTCTACTAATATTGCTGCATTCTCTTAATCCTTATGTTAATGAAGGTGAACTTGTCCTTTAAGAAACTTGTGGATTCCTTTAGAACAAGACAATGTCATCATATTCTCATTGTTTCCTTCACAAGTTTTGCACTTCCAATTTGTGCCATCTTGCTTGTTACATTTTTTCCATTTGGAAATAAAACTTTAAACAAATCGTAGTGGGTTTTGTCGTCATGAGACTCAGAAGTAAAACCATTAACCTATCTTAGTTAACCATTTGACCAGACCTTTTTAATTTTTATCAGATTCCATGTCTTGTTTCTTCTCATAAGTTCCAGTGCTGTGTGAGCTAAGAGTACTGACTTGTACTGAAGGAAGAGTTAACCTACTCTGCTATTTTTGATGCTTATTAAAGTCTAGTCACACAGGATGCTATGTAAGTTGAAAATTCCAGCTGCCATTGTTCAGGGATGGTAACTCTGATACCTCATTGAGGGTTTGTCTTCATACTTCTGTTGACACCCTACTGAAGGAATCTGGACTGCAGTACACTTGTCCTTCATGTAAAGGTCTTTGGTTTCTGACTGCATAGTCGATGTGTTATGCAGCCCTAGATAACATTGAAATATATATGACAGATTTGAGATCATTCTCTAGAAACAAGTTTGAAACAGCTCTCTCAGATTCTTCTTCTATGTTGGGTGATAATCCCAAGACAATGTAGACATGATATTCACAACACGTGTCATAATAGCATGGGCTTAGCTGAAGGGACTCTCTCAAGATGGTGATTGCAGTGTAAATGTCAGGTGATATCACCAAGGTCTTGTATGACTTGAATTGTGGATCCCAACCTTCTCAGTTTCACTGGTAGGGTGTCTCATTATGTCAGCACATTGTTAGTGTTCATGACTTGTTTGGGTGTAGTCTTCATACTCCCCTGAGATCAATCTTTAGTACAGGTATTGATATCAACCATGCTGTCAAAGATGTCTAGAAGGCTTGACTGACATAGCAGGTTCCAAGTTGCTCATGGGGCATAAAGTCTATGACCTCTTGAGCACAGTTAATAACAGCAGTAGGCCGATATGAATTGTGTCATACCTGCACTTATACATCTATATGACTAGTGTAATACAACACTATTGGCACACTGCCCTCTTTCATGAAGACCTCTGTGTTACATTGCAAGAACAGTGTCCCTTCTAACATTTGGTCATACATTATATTAGTTTCACAGTGTTATTCCAAATGCCAATTAGAGGTGAAATGCTTCTTGTGTCTCAAGAGATATATTTAGTGTTTTACACTTAATACTAGTGTCTCTCTAGCTGCAATGAATGAATACTGTAAAACATGATATATTCGTGGCATGAATTTTCTGCGAATTGGAGACGATGGCCTTTTTTGCAGCATGAAATATTCGCGAACTGCCACTGGCATTCAATGCATATAGTGTATAAAAGAACGTTTGCGTGCATTTTAATTTCGCGAATCTTTGCGCTTGCGAAATTCGCAAAATTTAAATGCACACGAACATTCCTCGTTTTACAGTATTCAGGGTGAACCAATCATTACAGTTACATTTGTGGCATAGAAAAGCCTGCATTTTGCTGTTTTAATAAAGAAAAGAGTAAGTGGTGATGTAATGATGCATCAAGGTAAGTCAGTAGGAACAGTTTGTTTAGAGTGTGTAAAATAACTCTGAAGGGTGTACAGTGCTTTCTGTCCCCCCCCCCCCCAATTATTCTCAAGTTATCATGATGTAGCAACAAACATATATATGCTCTAAAACACATGTAAACTGGATCTATCAAAGGTTAAAAATCAACACATAATCAAGGGAAGTCAAAAGTGCATTCATCAGTCTATTTTAAGCCAACAATGGGAGTTCTTTATAAATTACAAAATGATAATGATATTAGGGATCATTTCACACTTTGCATATAAGCAATTGGAGTAGTGGCAAATACAAATTATGCATTTCAAGCAAGTTGTGTTAAGTGACGATAAATGGTCAGACACATTGCAAGACAATATACTTCTGGTTTCATACATTCATTGAACCAGTGCATAGTAGAATTATCGATAGCCCTTCATCCCATATACGACATAGTATTCCCACTTCTATTAATGTCTTCATCATTCTGCAGGCGTTCTCATTTTTATGTGTAGTTGCCAGTGTTAGTGTAAACTGAGAATTGTTAGAGTGAACTATAGAACCGACAGTCAGGATCTCTTTTATTACTTCCTGTGGATTCTTGTTGGACCATTAGGTACTTCCACTTTCACCCACTACCTGGTTTTGTATGTCTCATGTGATCTCGGTATTCTTATCTTTAACAATGCTTCTATACGAGAAACATTTTATTCTTGATAAAAAGAATATTTTTACACTCATTCTTGTAGCATTCTGTTGTGTAATCACATAGCAACAACTGCAGATAGATTGTTTGCACCCTTTAAATAATTGAAATACTTATTGTAGTTGTCAGCTTTTAAATTTGTTTTTACCTCAGTCAAATATAATTTTTGTATCAAACTTTGCAGGCAACTGTGCGACACATAGTGGTTTCTTTTATACCGATAATGAAAAGTAATAACATACCTCTTTGTGTTTCAGTAAAACAGTTAATCAGGCTTCATTTACAATATGTTTGATAGTAAAAAGTTCTTTCACAAAATCTTAAATTCATCAACAATTATAAATTCTTCAACTTAAAAGTTATGAAAAGAAGCATGTCCCAAAGCAAAGTGTATGTGGATTGAAAGCCATAAGCCAAAAGTGTCAGTATACTGCAAGGAAGACATGTGATGGTTTTGTTAGCAGGGGATAGTCCATGTACTCTGACAGATCCTACATACTGCTATTACAAACAAACATCAGTATTATTTTTTTAATACTTGATGTTGATTTGTGTTATAGTGGTAGCTTGCTGTATTCTCCAAATATCTTCACATTTATTCTACATTTGATAATACTGAAGTCATATATAATACCACAAGAGATACATCTACATAGTGCTGTGTCTCTTATTCCCATGACTGATTATACTCCTTGTGATTCATTTGATGCTTCCTTTTCACTGCTTGCATTAACCTAATTTATTGAGGTAGATCTTTCCCTCTATCATTTGCAGTGGGAATGAAAATCCACGATTTTAGCAAAATAAGCAAAGTTCAGCATGATTGATTGTTTTTAAAACAGATTAGTGAGTGCAAATTTATATTTAGTTAATGTTACTTTTTGTGAACAAGTGCAACCTCAAAAATTAAAGCACAGTTTGCCAGATACTAGAAGTCTAACCTGGGTTTCAAGGCTACATAAAGATCCTCTTTTAGACTGTTATTGAATGGTGCTTATATTTAGAATGACTTTCACCTTACTTTCCCTGGCCCCATTCCCCACTTTGAAAGTACATTGACTCTATTGGTGTGGTGGCTGTGATATCAAGCCTCACATCCTCCTGTCTCTCCTGCCTTGTATAGCATCATCTGACTTCAGATCACAGCCCATCCTGACATTGAGAGAAGGAGGGGGAAGGTGTTGGGGGGGGGGGGGGGATGACCGGCCAGGCATTTTTCCCCCACTCTCTGGTTGGGTGATTCTGGCACCCACTGCTAACTCCCATCTCTCTCTGCCACTGGCTGGAATGCCTCAGTGGATGAAACATACATTGCACCTGTCATGACTGCCACATACTTGGCTGCGGAATTGACCGGAACTTGTTGGCTAGTGCTGCTGTGTTGCATCAGCTTCAAACAAGGGACGTCACACTTTTATCACACCATAGAAGCCAAATGGGTGTTAGGAGTGAAAGTGATATGAAATATTGGTCTTTCGGAGGATATTATTATGAATAGATTCCAAAGTGATAGAGAAGATGACTGAATGTTGTGTGATTGGCACATAGCGGTATACAATCCTCAGGGAGGACAGAGTAATTCATAACATGATACTTTAGATTTAATCCTTTCCGGTGTGGCCCATTGAATATTTTGCGGTAAACATGAAGATGTTCATGAAGAGATGTGAATTCTATGTGTTAATCACCACTACCAATACATAACCGCTACCAACGCACTACCGCTTCAAATTGTATTTAGTGTTGAATGATGTGTTAAAAATAGTCTGTCCAAACAAGACATGAAATGAAACACTTTTTTCCTGCAGTGAAAATGAAAGCTTGCATAAGATTTTTGTTGTTGGTTTTATTTCTGGAAAGGTTAGCAGCTTTGACACTGCACTTTCAATCTTGTATTTCTTTTGTATGTTGTGATTTTTAATGATGATTCAGAAAAACAGTTGTGTGGATGAAGTGATGACATGTCCAAGAATTGTGGTGATAGTGGTCAGTCTGCATTGGTGCAGAGGCGATTTCTTTGAAGTCTGTAAAGCTGCTAGTGCCATGGGTAAAAGAACAACTCTTGGCCAACATTCTAATTAATACCTTCCCTTCCTCTTCCTACCTGCTGAAATGAACATGATGTTATGAGAGCATATATGACAATGTTCTCCCAGACTGATTAGCAGCTGTCTCATGGTGTACTGAGAGATGGTTTGCAAGGAGTCAGAGAAAAAGGCTGGGGGATGTTACATCAGTCAGGAAGTGTGAAATAATTACATCCATGTAGCTTTCAAGTTGTATTCTCTGTAAGTTCTCATCAGGTTTATGCTGTAGGGTGGACAGAAAGACTTCTGCTTTTCATTCTGATTGAACCTTGCAATGGTATTTGAAATTGAATCCTCTGCTGTGCCAATGTGTCAGAGAATTTTGACAGAGCCTACTCTGATTTGACTCCCAAGGAAGCCATATTTGAGGTGGTAGAAGAAATCAGAATCTACAAATATAGACATTTGCTTATTGACTTGTATGCATGTGCCGTCATAGAAATGTTCAGACGTCATTCTGACGTGGTGATGTGCAGACTGCTGAGTGTATTCCTTCACTGAAACCATCCAAGCACCGCAGCCACTGGATTCACTGGACAGTGCAGTACTGGAGAAGACAGCCTCGTCAAGCTCATCTGGCTATTATTTCCCATGCAAACTTGGCACAGTTTGGGGAAAAAAATGCTAAGAAAAGACTTCTGGTGATATTGGTGAGGCTGTGAGGCAAAGTTTTGTCTACTGTTTGCTTCAACATCTGATCTTGAGAAGTATTGCCATCGTATTTCAAGGAATTGTTGCCAACTTTGCCTACCGGGTACAGGAAATGAGCAGCATTACAGCAGGCAGTTTAACTGCAGGATACTTACAAATTAACAAGCAGCGGGATTCTTGGCAGTGAATTTCAGTCCCATCGTCAATCGTTAGAAGGAAGTTCCTGTGTTTCTATGGAAACTGACATCACCTGTTGCACTAAGCATCACTGAGACTTGATTGACTTCACTCTAGCAAGGCTTACATTCTTCTCAGACCTACAATTGTGTAGTCATAGCACAGTGTGAAGAGCCATGGGTCCTATGTTTTTTGCTGCCGTATTTCCTTTCAGGGTAAGTAGTAAAGTCTGTGGAGAGAAGCAGTTACTCTGTCACATCTTAATGCATTGCTTATACTTTGTCAACAATTTCTGCCAGTTCCCACATAGATTGGGGTATACATTGTACTTAATGGTTCAGTAGGGAAGTCCTACATGGATTATTTAAAATTGATCAATTAACGAAATGAGACCATAAGGAACTCTTCAGAGATATGAATTGTATGGCTGCATGGAATTCAGCTTGTGTATAACTATACACAGCCCAGTCGCTATAAGGGCTGTACCGACGTGACCTACTAACACGAAGAGAGTTCAGTGATCGCATACGATCGCTTTGAATTTTGATACTTTAGATCATTTTTTTGTCACCTCAAATTCATCTAATGCGAATCTTCAATAATGAGACTTCATATCTATGCTATCAATATTGAAATGCACATTTTACAACTTACCGAAAATGATGATTGTATATATGCAGAATAAGCGAACGGTACATCGTCTTTCACGCCAGGCCATTTTGAATATCGGGTGGTATAATCTCTTTGGTAGCATGCAGCACGATTGACAGCTAATCTAGCGCGACCTTTTGAAAGGGCATTCAGATCATGTGACCTCCTGATATTCAAAATGGCCTGGCATGAAAGACGATGCACCGTTCGCTTATGCTGCATATAATCATCATTTTCGGTAAGTTGTAAAATGTGCATTTCAATATTGATAGCATACACTGTAGATATGAAGTCTCATTATTGAAGTTTCGCATTAGATGAGTTTGAGGTGACAAAAAAAATGATCTAAAGTATCAAAATTCAAAGCGATCGCATGCGATCGCTGAAATCTCTTCGTGTTACTTGGTCACGTCAGTACAGCCCTGTTGCTACTTACAGCGACTGGGCTGTGTATAGTTAGCTTGTGTAGAACCAAGACTGCATAATACAAACTTCTATATTAATCTAGTATTTGATGGAAGAATATGAGATTGTAGTATTCATACTGTGGAACATCTTACAGTGCTTTTTTTATCTTATTTTTTTTTATTGGGGGGGGGGAGGGGGATTGTCATTAATTAAATCAAGACTTGAGCAGCATTGATCTAAAAATGTTGTGAGGTGTAATCACCATCCTAGACATATGTTCATGCCATTTTCCGGCAATAGATAAATATTCAGTGTTTTCATTTGCGGTTAGAAACACCATTTGAAAAGCTAATAAAAGGGCAATTTGAAATTGAGTAATTAAAGGGAAGATAAACCCCAAGAACAATGTGGATTGAGTGAAAGCAGCAACATTAGTAGAACACATCAGTGAAAGTTTGAAGAAAATCGGACAATCGATGCAAAAGTTATGAATTTTTAAAGTTTTGGTGTTGGAACCGCTGGATGAGGAGACTACTAGAGGTTATGACGTATGAGTGGACTACAATATCAAGAAAATATAAAGAAAATACTACAAAAATCCATTTTTCATGAAAATTACAAATTCCATCAACTTGATATTGACATATGTTAAGGGTAGCAATCATTCCCCCTGCTTTCTGAAAGCGGTTGGTTTACTGCTCTTTCATAATTCTAGAAAAGTGAATTTTTGTTGAATATCCTTTATATTTTCTTTGTATTGTTTTCCACTCATACGTCATATCCTCTAGTAGTCTCCTTATCCAGCGGTTCCAACACCAAAACTTTAAAAATTCATAACTTTTGCATCGATTGTCCGATTTTTCTCAAACTTTCACTGATGTGTTCTACTAATGTTGCTGCTTTCACTCAATCCACATTGCTCTTTGGGTTTATCTTCCCTTTAAATATCTATTTTGAAACATGTTACATCACATGCCTTTAGATTTCTACTTTATGGAGCAAATAGTACAAAGCAGCTATCAGTGACAACGCGTGAATTTTAACTAGATGTTTACATAAACAGGCATCTCAGTTAGATGTTTACATAGACCTGGCATCTAAACAAATGTGTTTCAAACCATGTTCATATGTACACGCCTCTTGAAATGTGTTTTGAAACATAGTTCAGTCTTTCGAATGAGATAAACACAGCCATAGTCTATCATTCTGACATTAAGTTTATATGTGTATAAGCTGTCGTCTAATACAGAGTCTGTATAGTGTTTGTTTACATTTATTTTGCTTCTCAAGTCAAAGCAAACTACAATTATATTGTTGTAGAGAATGGTAAATAATTGTGAAGAATTTAACACAAAGTGTCTGAAGAGTTGTCATGATTGGAGGAGAAGTAAGGTGCTCAGTACATTGATATTGTGAGACATTTTTAGCTGCAAGGTAATTTCTTTTTGATGTTGCAACACTCTGCAACAAAATTGTAAGAACACATATTTGGCCATTATTTTGGCCATGGTGTGGATCACAGACTCCTCCATTTTGAAGCTGAGTCAATCGTTTTGTTGTGATTAGTTTATCTCCCAAGTATTAGAAAGGCTCCTGACCATTCTGTGCTAGATAAGTATTCACAACACACACACATATGCATAATATACCCTCAGAGTATATGAATGTAGCTGTGTATGTTGCTACATCTCAGCAAAATGTTTTTGCTTTCTTTGTCACTATATCCTTATCTGCTTGTGAAATTATAATATTCCATCATCTGTAAGCATGTAATATGTGCATCAGATGCAAAAAGTCCTGTTTTTCAGATAATTTGCCATGAATATTTGGAATTCTTGTGATGCTTCCCCTAAGAGAGAAGCATGCTGCTGCCCTTCACCTTCAGTGTATGATACTATGATCACATGGGAAGAGTAATGAGGTATAGCAGGGATGAGATTGAGGGATAGATAGGGTGTTCATAGGTTGAGACTCCATATTGGCTGGCCTTCAGTGGCTTACACTGGATATGAAAGATGTGTGAACTTGTCACTATGCAAGCAATCTCTCTAATGTTGGCTTCTACTCCAGACAGCTTCCTGTCATCCACTACTTAAGACCTGTTTCCACCAATCACTGTGCTCTTCTCCTTACTACACCTTGATGTCATATTTCATCCTCCTCTTTCTGCCAGTATATCTTCAAGGACACACTGACACTTCATAGTGGGGCTAGCTGCTGTGTTGTCTCCTGAAAATTATGATTTGTTGATCCTTGTCAGTGTTTGTTGACATCCATTGTGTGTGATTTCTCCATAGTTTTAGAGATACTCAGATTGCTCTTGAACTCTACATCGCCCAAAGTCTGACTGTGGCTTCTCTGAAATGCAGTTTTTACGATGATGATAGGCAAACAAAGCATGCGGGCTTCTGGCTACCGTCGGAGGTAGAGCCGTTTTCCAGGATGGACGATGCTTGCCGGGCACTCCAACCCCCATCATGCCAGCCGTGATGGTTTTTCCTTCTGTTGTTGTGGAAGAGGACAGCCTCAGTCCCATTCCTATCTGTCCAATCATCACCCTTTGCTCCCTGGCCGTGGAGCAGCCCTATAAAGTCATGCATTTGAATGTGATGTTGACATTTAATGCATGATAACATTGGGATGCTGGTAGGAGGATGGTTGACCCTGATAGAAGACACTGCGGCTGCATTGACTCCTACCATTGTTGGCATTTATCTCTTGGCTTCCTCTGCGTGATATAATCTTGACAAGCTTGCAGAATTCAACTTGTGCCTATCTTGTGGGGACTTTTGTTGTCACCTGCTTTTGTCCACCTTGGGATCAGTGACTTCTGATATCTTCCGTGATTTGTGACATTTGTTGGTTGGTATTGTGCTCAAAACTCCATTCTGAATCTCCGAAAGGATCCCAAGAATTATTTGAGAAAGATGGAACCATTCTTTGAAACTAGGAGTCAGATAGAAGTCAGAGAACACAAGCTGACTATTGTCATTGAAGAGGTATAGTTTTCATTTGTGTGTGTGTGTTTGCTTGCATTGTCAAATAAAGATTGCTATAGATTCTGTGTTAGCACTGTAACATTGGAAACGTTTGCACAACTAACTTTATGCGTTAGAACATTTTCAATGAATTGCGTGGCATTTTATCATTATTTTTTCCAATAAGAGTTCTCTCTTGCATATAGTAATGTCTCCCCCAAATGTTTTTGAGTTCAAATTTCCCTTCTAGTTCTGTGGGTGAGATATTTACTGATATTTTATGTTGCAAAATATTCTGCACTTAAAAGTTCCCAGAATGGTATGAATTGCTTTTAATTGCACTGGCTTCTTTCTGTAGTTTGATGACAGAAAGTATTGTAAAGTTTTAATCATCAGTACAATTATGTCAGAGCCTTTAAGCCCTACTTCATTTTGTACGTTGGATTTATGCTTGTCTTGTGTGTGTGGGAAGTAACTATGTTAAGATCACTGTTGGTAAATGTCATGAGAGGTAGGACCCAGTATAGTACTGAGCAGACATTAGGACTCATGACCCGTATTACATGGTACAGAATGACATCCCGTGGGCACCATTTGCATGATTCTCATACTGGTCATGTGTCTGCCAATCATGTGATAGTACATCACAAATTTCATATTTTTAGACCAAATTATTTTCTTTATGGCTGATTAACATGTAGATTGTCTCTTTGCCATACTAAGTACAAGACACATTATGACAATGAAACCCATTTTTATACAAAGCAAGAAGAAAGTACACCATGTATCATGATTTCGTGAAGAATCAAAAGAGGAGAGGTCTATGTAGTCACATAAGACACTCCAAAATGTTGTCTTCAAAATAAACACATATTCACAATATTGTGTCACAGGACTGACCTTTTAGTGGTTGACGATTGGGTTTTCACAGTCTCTTTTCTTAAATTTTGCTCAATTTTGATTTGTTGCTCTTATGTTTGAGCAATTTTCCCACCAAGTTATGCCCCCAGCAAAGTGCAATGTATGCAGGGTCTGTGCAAAACTGTGCTCTTCACTGATTGCCAAAAAAGCCCCTGTATGTGCCAGAAATAGAATTAGCCTGTGTTTGTAGATTATACATCACACAGCAGCATGGCTTGGAAATGATTTGTATTATAATCACTCTTCTATCAGGAGGCAAGTGCATGGCTTTGCCAAGAAATGCTGTCAGTCCCTAGCTTTATCAAGGGCATCAAATCTCACATCCTGCTATTAAAACATGCACCTAAATATACTGTGTTCAAACATTAGCTTTGCTTTTTTTGTACATGGTCCAAATTGTCCAGACAAGGTAGAAACAGGCAGGGCACTTTTATGTGTAACTTTGCTTGTGCCAACACAGGAGAATAATGTCTTAACTGTTCTTTGAAATCAGTGCTTGTGTCTGCATCTTTTCCGTGATTGATAAAAACAGTCTGAGGTGTTTATTGTTGGTAATTTGTGTGTACACCAGCCTCAGCCAAGAGAAATGAATAATAAACAATGACTAAAGCTCTTTTCAGATAAAAATGGCCAACCCATAATGTGCACCCAGTGTTAGTGTCGACAACTTAGTGTACTGTTTTAGGCTTGTTACTTGAAATTATTCTGTGCACGTTTCAAAACTTCCAATAGGAACATGTGTGCCTCATATTAGCTCTTCATCAAAATACATACAGTTCGACCTCGATTATCCGGCCTCCCTTTATCCGGAAATCTCTATTATCCGGACGCGTTCACGCAGTGAAGGACTTTTTTTTAATCCAAAAATTGAGAAAAAACAGTGACTTTCATGGATCTATTTCACTAATTTGTGCATGATAGGTTTCTCAATATCTACTGAGGTAAAACATGTATGATTTTCACATAAAGATATACTTTATTTTTGTGAAGAAGGGACTAAAATTTTGAGCAGGCTAGCATAGATTACACCACCGTTGCGGGGTACGCTACCTGCCTAGCTGCCAGTGCACTGGGACGGCAGCTTGGACGGCAGCTATATACATTAAAGGAGACCTCCGGATGATTTTCAGATTTTTACATTTGAATAACTATAAATTAGTTATATTGAGGACAGAGTTTCAGAATTTGTGATGATTGGGATGAAGAATAAGAATATTTTTAAAAAATTTAGAAGAAATTGCAATGAACAAGGATGATGACATGGCAGAGTCACCAAAAGAATGCATGAGTTGGGGCTCAAGGAAGCAGAACAAAAGAAGAAGGCATGCATAGATTATACACAGGTGAACTCGCAAGCAAGCGGTATTGTAGTGGAATTACACTGCTACATTTCTGAAATATGTGAACCTCCTATGTCATCATCCTTGTTCAGTGTAATTTGTTTGAGGTTTTTCAAAGTATTGTTTCTCTGCTCAAGAACCAAAATGAGTTCCAGAGATTTATGCATGGAGTTGTCGATTTTTGTACTACATGATGTGAAATTATGAAAATCGTCTGGAATGTCCCTTTAACATTGTGTCTCCCATATCCGGCCAATTCGCTTATCCGGATGAGCGCCGGTCCCGACATGGCCGGATAATCGAGGTCGAACTGTAGTGCCGTGCCCTATTTCTACAATGAAGTAAATTTTCTGACATGAATGATATTGATGATGTATGCTGCTGACAATTTTGTGTCATTTTCAATAGTGATTTAAGAATGGACACATGATGCTGAAAAGGGATATTTATTTAAGGATGTGTGTCATGCCATTCATTTCCCTTTGTTCCAAATGACTGCCCATGAAAATAGAGTCTAATGTTTCCTATCCTTTTTTCATAATTGCAAGTTTCTCATGTATGTATGCAGTCTTTTTCTTTGGAAGCAAAAGTGGTGCTGTGTAAAAATGGTGATCATAATGACCATGGTCATCATAAAAAATGTGTGCCATAAACTGAGATCAAAGTTATGACAAAATTGATTCATAGAAATTGTATCTTTCATGTGAGATGTCAAAGAGTTTGATATAGTAGTGATGATATATTTTCTCTCATTGAACAGGAAAAGGAGAACAGCTTGTCACAGATATCGGAGAAGTCTGGCAAGGGTGACTCACCTATCTCCTCCTCACACCTAGCCAAGGCCCCGTCTCCCAGTTCATACCGCAAGAAATTCTTCAAATCTGTGTCCCCCAGTGGCACACAAAGCAAACCTAGACCCACAGCCAAAGGTAAGTCTTCCTCCATCCAATTACTATGTAAGTCACAGTTTTAAGAATGAATGAATGATAGATCAAAAATAGCAAGAAGCTGTATAGTTGAAGCATGCAAAGCAACAGAGATGTGTAAATTCATTAGGCAACTGTAAGAATTTTGAGAAAGGATGAAGACAGTTGAAGAACCTAGAGGCTGCATGCTTTTATACCAGAGTGAGTACATAGTGCAGTAGGGTCTTATATATCCCAGCAGTAGAAATAAGCCATTTAAAGTATTGTGAATACATAATGTAAGTATTATTTCCTACAGTCAAATTGATGTCATTTGATTGCTTTGTTTGTACAATATTACTTCAATTGATAGCAAAGAAATTTTGCCATGAATTTGGCAAATGGAATTTGGCAAATGGAATGCTGTAGATTGATTCTTATTGACATTTGTGTCAATGTCTAGTTGTACTGTATAAACTATATGTATGGCATTAATGTTATTGGCTCTATTACTTGGACAGAGGAAATGCTTGCTAAGGCCAAGGCTAGCCAGAGCTTTGCTGATCGCATGAAGCGACACATACGTGGGCGTGTCCGAACCAGTGGCTACACACACCCTCTTGATGACAACTCTCAGGCCAGTGCAACTTTTGGTGTCCCTCTAGACCAGTGTACACCTTCCAACACCAATGAGGTGAGTGTTATGCCTATACCAAGGCTTTGCCCTACACAGTGATGGTATACTGAACATCTATTATTGTGACAAATTTGTTATGTCTTTGCTCGACATTGTGTCTTTTGTTGTAAAGCCATACGAAAGATGGATATGAGAAATAGAACACAATGTTCAAAAACAATCCTGAATTTTATCTTTGTCTCGTAATCTAGGTGCTTTTCATGTACAAGTATTAAGAACCAGTGTGTAATATCTACAGTCTGATGGAGTGAAATTGAGATTCATAACTCATAGTTTCAAATCATTATGCAATGCTATTGAAATTTGAATGCAGTTATCATATAATTGTCATATATTGACATGATATTCCTCCTATCTAATGTTTCTATTGTTTGTAGCTGGTACCAATGGTGGTGGAAATTTGCTGTTCCATCGTGGAGGCCAAGGGGCTGGAGTTTGTGGGTGTGTATCGAGTGCCAGGTAATACAGCTGGAATCACATACCTTAAGGAGGAGCTGAAGAAAGGAGTGGATGAGATTGATCTCACTGATGAGGTAAATGCCTCATTTTATGACTGATCCTTCAACAATTTCTTCTAACTGTATCTGTCTTGCCCATATTGTATTTAGAAATGTGAAGATCTTGCTTTAAGAAGAAATCTATCTTTGTACATGTACATCTATTGTTGGCCTATGTGGCTTTTACAGTAGTGGTATTTTTGTCCAGAGTAATGTGTTTTACTTATATGTTGAATTTTTGATATTCAGTAGAGTTAAAATGTCATCAGTGGATTTATGAAAGATCCAAGCTAAGTTAGTCATGGGCTTCTACCAGCTACTATGTTTTACAGCATGAAGTAAACTGATCTACTGACCTTCCTCAAACTGTGGCCCATTATCATTCAGTTGGTAAATTTCAGGCTCATTTTGACTACCATGAGTTACTTGAGACATGTGATAAAAGGCAGTGTGAGAGTTGCAGGTAATAACTGCTGGGTTTCCCTACTCTCTTACAAACCTCTGTTAGAGATGGCAAGATGTGAATGTCATCAGCAGTCTCCTGAAGCTCTTCTTCCGTAAGCTGCCCAACCCACTGGTCCCCAACGCCCAGTACCAAGCCTTCATTGCAGCCAATCGATTGGAAGAACCCTCTGAGAGGATGTGGGCCTTGAGAAGACAGATTCACAACCTACCTGACCATCACTACGAGACATTCAAGTTCCTCGCCAATCATCTCAAAGGTAGCAATGTAGTCAATGCTGGTAGAACAAATTTTGGAAAAAGAAGAAAACAAAAACAAAGAGGATATGGAGGAAGGGTTTACTTTTTGGATGCAACAGGGAATAAAAAAAAAAAAATACTGCTTTATTTCTACCACACTAAGGTGGCAAATATATCACAAAGCATGTGTCTCTGAAACATTTGGATTATAAACTTACTAAAGGTCCAAAGCAATTGAATTTGAAATAATATTGGTCCTACCCATGTTTTCACATTACCTTTCGACTCACTTTTGGATCAGAATTCACAAAGTTAGATATTTTAAAGAGAGCCTGTCTAATTCGTGTAAAATTAGATTAAGATATAACGTTATTCATAACTATTGAATTTCTTCAGAGTTTTTACATTCAAACACTGACAAGTTTAGTGGCATCAAAAAAAGAAAAAAAATGTGAAAGGTTCTTTCTTGATTGTTCATTCCAGTATCCTTAAAATGTACATGTAGTTTTGCAAAGCTTGCCAGATCTTGCAGTTTTTATCTCTTTGCTCACTTCCCAAGTTTTGCTTTGATCATTTATGTGAAATAAATTCACACTCTCTCTTTTGCCTTGTTCTTCAAGTTGTGGCTGCAAATTCTGATGTCAACCGCATGGAGGTGCGCAACCTGGCCATTGTTTTTGGCCCCACTCTGGTACGCTCAGGTGATGACAGCATGGTTACCATGGTGACAGACATGTCTGACCAGTGCAAGATAGTGGAAAGTTTAATCCAGCACTGTGATTGGTTCTTCAGTGATGATGTTGAGAGCCAGCAGGATGTGCCGAGTGATGCTATGCGGGGTGAAAAGCCTGTCACAAAGCGAATGCCGTTGGCTGAGAAGGCAGCTCAGGAAGAGGAGGAGGAGGATGCAGAAGACCTACTGGACAAGACACCACCACTGAAGACATCTTCCATGGGTATGAGGAATTTACTTTGCCTTCATTTTATCCTGAAGCTTACTGTATATTTAACTATCAGAGCAGTAAATTGCAGGCTTCCTGATGAGTCTGCATCTATGTAATGTATATGTTCATCTTTTCTTTTCAATGTAAAGGAACTGTAGTAGTGATTGCAGGCTCTGATTGTTTTCAGGTCATTCATAACAGTATATTATTATTACGTATACAATGATTGGATGATATAGGTTGAAAAAAAAAAGAGAAGAGGATGATGGCAAGATGTATACTCAAATTGTTTCAGTTTGCAAACAGCAAACCATTGCAGATGGTATACATATTGGAAAAGTCTAATGAGAAAGTTTATAACTTTGCCGTGGGAAATCTTTCTGCATATGTTCAAACTAGGTGTATAATTGGGGAGGGCACTGATCTTTGTGTTTTCATTGAGATTCGGATGGGCGAGATAGTTTTTCTGTTTAGGACACTAAAGTTTGCCTCAATGAAGAAAACAACAGCATGATGTGTATATTCTTTTTTGTGAAAAGCATATAAGCTAAATTCTTGCATTTTTTTTTTTTTTTTTGCATCATTGAAAATGTTTCCCCAATTTCTTATTTCTCTCATAAATGCAGAAGAATTGCACATCGATGTCGAAAGAATGTTCAACACCAAAGATATCATCATGTCTGTGAATGCTGCTGCCCAGCGCAAGATGAAGTCTTCAAGCAAACCCTTCACCTCTCCAGACACCCCAGAGGTGAAGTATCGGCGGCCAAGCCCAGAGCCCCAGCTACACACCATCAAGCTTCATGACCAAGAAGCCCTGAAGCTCACTGTCAGCCAGGCACCAGTCACCATTGACATCGGGCCGGCCAGGTCACCAGATGCTGACAGTGGAAGGAGTGGGAGTACCCCAGGGAAAGTTGTGCTGCGACGCAGCTCTCAGAGCTCCACTGACTCCAAGGTGGGAGGTGGCAGCGATGGAAGTGGTAGTCCAGTGGAAATGGACTCTTTGCTTCAGGGATCTTTGTTTGGTTCTACCAATCGGTCATACCATCCTCGAGCATACTACCAGAATTTCCAGTTTGGATCAACGCGGGGAAGAAAATTGTCTGAATCATCTGACAGTGGCAGTCCAGTAAACCTCGAGCGTGAACTGAAATCCCTTACCAGTGCAACATCCAGGGCTGAGGGTTGGGTGCAGTCTGACTATTCCAAGGAACGTGAGCGTGTCGAACGTCAACACGAGGAGGCATTGCGTGATCTGGAGAAAGAAGATAGTACGAATATTGAGGAGTTATTCCAAGCCAGAGACTTTCGCAGTGAATTATCTGCTATGTCAAATAGAATCATGGATTACACAAAGAAAGGTGTGGAGAGCCCAACAACATGTCGAAAGCAGCCCTTAGAAAAATCTGTTGTGACGGCTCACTCCAAGTCATCAAACAATAATAACGCATTTGCTTCAGCGTGTGATTCAAAGTCGGATTCACCGAAGAAGCAGACATCATCAGACAGAGGGAGCAGACTTGGCTCACCTCTGCACATAGATGAGAAGGACATCGAGAGTGACTTTTTGCAGTCCATGAAAGCAACATTTGAGGAGCGTCTGCAGAGGGTCCTGCAACATGAGAGCGAGGATGACGCATCACGGCCAACAAGTTTAGTCGGCGACAAGGACCAGTCATCTCCAGCCCACTCTCATGGAGAGGAATCAAGAGGTATTCATTATAGGAGCAATTCTGTGGATAGATCAGAAGCATTGAGGCGTAGACTGGACTCCCCCAAGAAAGAAATCTCCTCTAGTTCCAGTCCCCGCTCTGGCTCACCCAGAACCTCAAGAGACATCAGTAAATCTCCAAGCAGGTCAAGCAAGAGCAGCTCTCCTTCTCATTCACCCAAGAAATGCAGCCGCATTGAGGTCATTCTGACCATGGAGAAGCGAGAGACCACCCCAACATCACTCCGTGACAACATCACCAACAAAGCACAAGAGGTGGGAAAGAGCCCCAAGACATCATCAAAGGACACTGCCTCTTTGAGGGACAAGCAGCGTGAAAAGAGGCGACGACGTCACACTGTTGGTGGCAAAGACTTTAAAGACTTTCAGAAGGCAATCACAGAGCACTTCTTTCCCAAGGGAGACTCACAAAAGATGAGTGCAGTCGACAGGTTAAAGCCATTTGGGAAAGAGAATGTGAAGTCACCAGCCAAAAAACCACAGGACATCAAGTCATGGCTGGAGACAGAGCGCCAGCGCAGCACGACGAGCAGCCCAAACCTACTGAGCACTGTGCAGGCTTCCATTGCTAGATTACACCCCATGGAGACAGAGAAGCAACGAAGAGAAAAAGAACTGCGACGAAAGAGTACACCCATCCTTGGAACCACTGATTTCAACAATGATACTCAGCCGCACAAACTCTCAAGAATGCCCAGATACTTTGAAATTGAATCCTACTTATAGAGAAAGAGCCAAGTCGGTGTTTCCTTGGAATTGTGTAATTTATGAACCTTTGTACATAGCGCCAAAGAAAATCTGTATATTTCAGTATATATCGGATATCTCTTTTTCCCCTCACCCTACAAAAAAATTTGTATTTGAGATTTGGTGTATGTATGATAGAATATCACAGTGTTACTGAGTGATATTGCTTTTGTCTTCATTGTCTGTAATTTCATGGAACATGTAGTTGTTTCAAGTCATACGGGTCTATGCCATAATTGTAGTAAAAAAAAAAAGCATGTTGCTTTTATATTTTGTCTGTTCGGAAATTTTGATGCTGATTTCCAAGAATGTAGGTGGTGAAAGCGTGGTTGATTTGTAACAACTCTAGAGATGTTAATGTGCCATTGAGCAACATTGGTACAAATTTAGATGGAGCATAACTTATTAGTCATGGCACAGAATGAATATATGAAGTGTCTATTTATTGGTGCTAATGTAAGTCGCCAGCCAGGCAGATAGTGATAAGAAATTAATTCTTGCAAAATTCACCTTCTGTTAGTTTCTGTCTTCTCGAGAGTGAAACTGGAGGACGCACCTTGTGTCAGGCATTTACAATATTTGCGTGAAATCTTACAGTCATGCAAACATTTGATACGTGTTGTCATCTTTACTGTGGAATGCTCATTTATTTGACATGGCTGTATGCATGGAGTATATACATATTTGGAAGGATAAGTTACCCAGAGGATTTGAATGAAATAGTGAATTAGCAAAGACATAACTTAATCTAATCAGTGAAATATAGTTCAGGATAAGAAAACAAAATTGAGAGAAACACAAGACATTAATTGGCAGTACATCATCCTAATGAAACTACAGATAGAGACCTGATATATGTGACTATATTATGTTGATGAGTTTTGATTTTCTGATACTGATCATTTTACTCAACAAAGGAAGACAGACTTTGATTTCCTTGAAATTCTTTTCAAGTTATTGCAAGGTTTACATTTTAGTGCATGTCTTTATGACAAGCGCACCCTTTCTTAGAACGTAAAAAAAGAAACAAACTGAAGAGTCTCATGGCTATAAGGCGCAATGGTGTATCCATTGCAGTTTTTTCCCCAGACATCATATAATGTGGTCTACTGACATGAAAACAAATCAAAGCTTGTGTTTTCTCTTTTATTGTTTTATGCTACAATGATTTGCTGTTTACAGTAATTTCTCCCTGTAGAAATTAGAAGAAAGAAAAGATGGAGCTGCAAAGAATTAATAATTGGGAAATGTTGCAGAAGTCATGCAGCATAGAAGAGACTCGGCTCATAACAGACATGACTTGCTTTGAGCCTCCAACGTGTATCACTGCAGAAAAAAATGCTACCTTCCTTTTAGTTTCAGATTTGCAATCCAAAAGTTTCACAACTTAACCTCCCAAACCTTTTTCGCAAATGTCACGTTTTCAGGATGTTACAGCTTTCACTGGTTGGAGAGAGGTGTCTCTGTATTAGTGTAAGCCACATATGTTTGAGTTTTCTTGTGTTATTTTTAAAAGATTTTTTTTTTTTAAAACATGTACTTGTAAATGATGAAATAAGGCTGAACAACACTTTGTTAAAAGTGACAAAACAACAAAAATATTGTGTATAATTGTTTTATGGCTCATAAAGAAAGTGACAGATTTTTATTTTGATCATTCTTTTTCATGTTTTGTCAGCTGACGGATCAAACTGGATGCTTATTAAAGTCAAATAGTGTAGATATTTGGCCTAGACAGTGCCAAGTACATATAAGGGTTTGCCATACCATGTATGTCACATTAAAATCCAGTCTGTATGTAAGACAATGTGTGCTGACCATGCCCCATAATGAATCACCGAAGTAATGATGTGAATGTTCCAGTTAAATGTTAACATCTCAAGCAACTTTAAGGTATACATACGTTTTTTGTAGATTTCATAGGAATGTTTGAAATCCCTATCACGTCTATCATGTATTGGGTCTATGTTCTCTCGGAAGGTTTTATCAAAAACCTTAGGGGCAGACATCCTACTCATTGAAACCTCAAATTCTTTTTCAGTATTGTTGGCCTGGTCAGATGAATTGATATAGTAGAATGATTTTTATAACATGTATTTTAACCAAGGACTTCCTCCACTCAGTGTTAATGCACAGGCGCTACCTTTGGAAATTTTATGTACAGACATATTGGTAATTAGATAATATCAGAGGTATTGCTGTTTTTCTTCATGAATGGATTGGTTGTTTAAGTGAACTGGGCACTCTATGTTATGAACTTCATGGAGGGGATTTTGTTTGTTTTTGTTTTGTTTTGTTTTTTGTTTTTTATATACAATGTAGGCTTATTGCCAGAGAAGAGATTGATACATGCTACCAGGTAATGTGATTTGTCCATTGTGGTTGTATGTTATTTTTATGCACACTTTGTTTTATATGCAGCCAGTGAAATTGTGAAACTGTGGTAAGATAAAAATATAACTTGCATCACTCATATCATTGTTGATCCTCAGTTTGAAGAATTTGTGTCCAATGTTTAACTTGTGATGTTCTGTTGGAACTCTTTTTTTTTTTTCAATTGCCCCAGGAAGAATCCAATTCCATATGTGATTGTGAAATAATATTTGAGAATAAATTGTATATCAAAGAGAACACCTTAGAGTAAAAAAAAAAAAAAGAAAAGAAAAAAAGATCCCATTGAATCTCATCTGATTTCATTGAAGGCATGATAGACTATAACAATGACAAGAAGTGATTCAGACCTTGCCAATTCTTGAGGAGATACATTGTGTAACTTACATTTTCTCATGCCAGTTTTCATTCTTTTTGCCACCTACTTAGTGATCACACAAATTGTATTATTTCAGTGGATGATTATTAGGAAGTCATGTCTGGGAATAATTGGTTGAGAACTTGAATTACACTTTCTTACCAAATCTGCAGGTCTGCCATTGTTCTACTTTATAAGCAAGATAGTTTGGTCAATTCTGCTCTTATTGTAGCTACCACAGACCCTTTCAATTATTACTGATATGAGAATTTACAAATAATTTGCATGATTTTAGATGGTATTTTTTTCCTTACAATTCATTTTTTTTTTTGCAAACAGAAGACATAAATAATTATAGGAGAATATTCTGCCCTGCTGATAATTTGCCTTGCCAGTAAAACATTGACTACATATAAATGAAATGGACTGGTTTCATAACGTGGATTCTATACTACATCATTAGTTTATGTGAATTTCAGTCATTGTATGAAGTCAAAGGACTAACAGCCATGGATACACACAAACTACTGAAACAAAGCCAAAGACTGCATCTACTATGACATCTGGCCAATTCATGATAATATACTGTATGTATTGATTCATTATGAAGCATTCATAGATACTTGATTGACAAATGATTGAGGAGTCCAAGGTTGACAGGTTGAATCATAAGTTAACCCTTTTAATGTATTTTTTAAATGAATAAATAAAAATGGTTTACAATTTAGCATATTAGATCTGTATGACATTTTTGCTTTTAATTAGTAAAATCTTAGGATTTTTTTTAGTCATATACAATCAAAAGACTGTAAATAGATTGTGCAATGTATTTGCTTGTCATCCACGGAGGGACTGTATCGCTAGCCAGCTGTGAAGATGAACACTGATCAAATCGATTGTTTATGTGTGAGAGAGAGAGAGAGAGAGAATGTGTGTGTGTGTGTGTGTGTGTGTGTGTGTGTGCGTGCACGTGAGTGCTATGATGAGGGAAAGTGGTTTGCTTGGCTTTGGTTGTACCTTTGTCTGGGTTGAAAACACTTGTAATTTTCAGATGTTATGTGAGCTTATGTGCATTGTACACATGTATTAAAGTGGATTGTAGTGCTTACACAAGAAAGGGTAATCTATAGATGGGTGAATATCAATGAAAAGATATATATATATATACATGCATTTTTTGTTTGACCTGCAAGATGCTACTACCAAGAGTAGGCACTATATTTTTTATTTATTTATTTATTTATTTATTTAACCAGAACCTGTCAATTCCAACTTTTGTTTTGTTAGTAAACAAGCGATTATGCTACACTCAACAAGATTGTTTCTTCTGCATAGTTGAAATTATTTAGTGGATTATTCATCATCTTGTTGATATTTACTGTTGAAGGGAATAGAGAAAATAGTAGAACAAAAGTAATAACAATAATCCGAACACTTAAATGAACCCTTTATGTGTCTTGTTGTGATGGCTTTTTCTTGATCATTCATAGGGACATTTGTAAGGCATATACATTGTATTTGTACTGCAAAGAGGCTTTACATCTAAGTTGGAAGTAAAATTGCATAAACATTTGGAAAAAATGTTTTCCTCTGCAGATGAAGATGAAGTATTGTGAAACTTGTGTTCTAAAGATGCATGGATTAACATAGCAAGACTGGTTGACATGGTCTCTTTACTGCAGAAAAGAAAAGGAAAGAGTACCCTCTTTTGAGATTTACAATTTTAGCATTCTTATTTTGTATCAAGCAAATATATTATACCAGCTACTTAGCCATTTTCTTAAGAGATTAAAATGCAAGAGTATTTTAATGTTTATGTTCATTGTTATGTTTTGTATTGTGTTTGTAATTTATACAAAGGAAGACATTAGTTTGGTCGACATATTGCTAGAATAAAATATTTTGAACAGAGTCAAAAACTTTGAAATTCCAGTGTGGTTTATGTGTGTTTCTGTTGGTTTTGATGTATACATGCTGATTTTCACTGTCACCATGGATTTTTTTTTTGTTTTTTTTTTTTGTTTTTGTTTCCCAGTGTGTAAGAGGCTAGTGAGTGGGCCTGTTGTTATGAATGTGACGATTATGATGGGGATGGTAGTCGTGGCTTGGGATTAAAGAAATTAAAAATGAGGACCAGGAGAAGTAGAAATTGTATGATTACAAAGGTATCGCAATTGTGATGGTTAATGATAATGCAGTGGCTATAGTGACGGAGGTATTGTGCTACAGGTGTTTCATATGAGACATTTTTAATCCATGAAAACTTGTTCTAAAAAGGTATTTAATTGGGGGAGTAACATGAGTAAGGAGTAGGATGAATATAAAATGTCAAATTATTGCCTACAGCGACACGTGACCACAACGTGATTTTCCATCATACATAACTGTAAAGTATGAACAACAAATATTAAATCCTTCAAGAAGCATGAGTCATCTCAACAATCTGCATTTTTCGATTAATTTTTTATTTGAAAGAAAGAATAAGAAAAATAAAACTAGCCATTTGGAGGCTATCAACCCTAACTGCCCATATCAATGATATAAAACCATAAGCATGACACACACACACACACACACACACACACACACACACACACACACATACAAAAGATTATGCAAAAACTGGAAGCATAATAACATACACACACACCCACACACCAGTACACAATTTAATGAAGTGGCAGTAAAGAATGACAAAGAGCAAATTACAAGCATACAGACAGTATTTGATTTGTACTGAAATTTCTGTCATACGAAATTCATTTCTTGGTTGGATTATACGTGATCATACACCATATCTATAAAGGACAAAACATCAGGTAACAGTAGGCCTACTAGTGGCCATTATGATGACTAATAATAGTTTGCTTTTTTTTTGTTTTTTGTTTTGTTCATGTAAATTAGAATAAGTGCATAGGTGTATTGTAAGTACGGTAGTATGGGGGTGTAGATGTAGTCATAAAGGGTACTATGATAGTATGTCACACTGGCCATCTCTACTGCATTGAACCTGTCTGCAACTACCTTTCAATAATGATCACATATTGTGAGAAAAAGTTTGACCGCATTTGAAACAGGAAAGTTTGTGACAAAACTGAACTTATTATTCAGTGGCTGGAAGTATGACTTGAGTTAATTTTTTTGTGATGCTGCCATGCAATCACGAGGCAATACTACCTATAGGCCTAGTACTAACACTTGAGCAAGCTTTTTTTGTATTTGTTTTTTGGTTTTACTAAATCATACAACAGGAAAAGGGGAGGCCTATTCTGGGACATAATGACATGATATTATATTCTTCAGGACAGGAGAACTATTTTTTTTTTCCTCCTTTGTCCCAGGTGTTGCTGGTGAGGAGAGTGAAAAAATTGAACAAAAACGATTTACATCGCACTCAGTCACACTAGAATGAATGAGTTAGGAACCTACTGTAAAACCAGAAATTTTCGCTTGCATTATAGTTTCGTTAATTTCACAAGAGCAAAGATTTGCGAAATTAAAATGAACGCAAAAGTTGTTCTTTTTTCACACTACATGCATTGATTGCCGATGGCAATTTGCAAATATTTCTTGTTTTTATAGTACCATACTTTAGTTTTGTCTGATATTGTATGTTTTTTGTTTGTTTGGTTTGTTTGTTTGTTTTTTCTTTTTTATTTGCTAAACAGTGACATATCTGTCAAAATTCTAATGTCACTATCGGTACCTCAAAAGGCTCCATTGGTTTTCATATGAAAATGTTATGCCATGTTTTGGCATCATTTAATATTTTTATGTTCCCATTAATGTTGACAGGGGGGGGGGGGTCCAATGTTAATGTGATTTTGTAACATAACATACTTTTCTGGAATGATGATGTCATGTTCTCATTTTACTGTCATCCGAAAGAAGAGAACACAGGGCTTGGGGAACTGGGGGACACTTGTTTTAAAGGCGCATACCGGTAGTCCCGGTAGTGTAGAGGGCGCTGTTGATGATACTGTCGATCACCGTTAGCATTGATACGAAGATTGCCGAAGTTGAGCTGTCATCAAGAGTAAAGCGCATAGGTGTTGCTAAGTAACGTTGCCTTCGTTGTCTTCTCTGCGCATGTGTACCGCAGTCTGTAGTAATGCCGGGTGTGTGCATACATACATGTGCTTCTTACAGGGCTGCCAACACTGGAAACTAGTTGAGAGTGAGATTCCCATAGGCCAATGCTATAATTTAGGAGTCAAAATGAGTGAGATCAATAGAAATGCATGCAAATGAAATAAAGTTTTAGAGTGAGAAAGGACCAAAATGCGTGAGTCTCACGCTCAATGCGTGAGAGTTGGACAGCCCTGTTCTTATATGACATCACAAAAGAAGTTTGCTAAAGCTGTCATCCCCCTCAGCCGAATCATGAGCCGAACTGTAATCCAGACCACTGACTACAACAGTGGATTGGACTTCTTCGGACTTGGGGAAATGGGTCACAGCGTAAGCGCTAAAGAGGAGTCGATAGCGTAGGTTTGCATAGGAAACTTGCACTGTGCGCCCGCATACGCATTTGACTAAACCACAGAGACCATATATGTGCCTTTAATTTTTTTATAATACATATGAATTAAGTGGTTAGAACCTGGGGCCCCCACCCTTTTTTTTAAATCCCTGGGGCCCGTTGCATAAAAGTTACAATTATGGTAACTTTGCCATCCAATGGTAACGACCATGGCAACAATACTCAACAGCCAATCAAAATCAAGAATTCCATGGAAGTTACCATTGGATGGCAAAGTTACCATAATAGTAACTTTTATGCAACGGGCCCCTGGAGTGGCACCAGAAGAATAAGAAAAAGAAGACGAAGAAGAAGAAGAAAGAAAGAGAAGAAGATAAGAAGAAGAAGAAGAAGAAAAAAAAGCATGATTAAACCAGGGAGGTGGAAGAAAGACTTTTCTTCCACCTCCCTGATTAAACTTTGTGTGTGTGTGTGTGTGTGTGTTGTACGTTGTATTTTGTTTGTTTTTGTTTTTGTTTTGTTTTCGTTTGTTTGTTTGTTTTTTTTTTTGCTTGTCAGCTGAAGAAACCCTGATATGAAGTGGCAGCAAAAAGTTGCTCTGAAAAATGTATTTCTGTCAGCAGACTGCAGCTTGACATACAATGTACCACCGAGTACATTTTTAATTTTTAGTACAGGTAGGCCTACCAAACTGTAATACTCGTGTGAAGTTGCAGAAGTCGAAGAAAAATGTTTACCCCACCTACGCTGTGTGACGGACAAGTCATACCATCGGCCGCCGCGGTGCGTGGGTCGGGTAGCCCATCAAATCGGCCCAGATCGCTGTGTACACGAACGGGCAAGTTACGGGGACGAGTTTGTGCATGCATAATCCTCTGTGTGTAGCCGTCAAAGAGATTATACAATCTCTTTGGTAGCCGTATACCTGTTTGTCGCATGAGATCGCAGCTGCATTACACCACAGCGTGTCAGCTCTCCCTCAGCTTCGCACCGCACATGAACGCTACACCGTCTATCTGTCTCTGTGTGATGATCATTGCTTGACTGCAGCGGGTCTGCGCTGCTGCTGCATCTGGGTGATGGACCGAACGTGATGATAAACTGCTGTCAAAATCCATTCAACACAAGTATTCTACGAAGGTTTCGAGCTTTCATCCCGGAAAATCGTCTTTAGTCCAACAGTGCTACAAGTAGGTACTATTTGAAATGCCACCAGCTTATAAAAGAGGAAAGGAGTAGGCCTAAGGGGTAAAGTAAGTAAAGTTCTTACACTAACTGTTAGTGTTAACATGGTTAAGTAGCTAGTAGGTCCTACACTACAGTACCGTTAGTGCACCAGTTTTCAACAGGACCCAGATTTCGACACCCAGCAGATAATTCTTATAAAATTTTATACTCAATACAAACGTCTGACTTCAGCAATCAACCAAGTTATCAATCACATTTCTAGTCTTATATAAACACCGTTTGACACTTGTCATTATAATCCGATGGTAGAATATTTAGGAGAAAAGCAACACAGTGTCAGCAGAAATGTGAATGTCAGCCATTTTTAGGGGTTCAAAACAATATGACGCATTTTGTATACATCGCCGTAAAATTAAATTCACCCGTGCCGGTTATCTTGCTTTAGTATCAGTTTGTTTACCAAATCTTGATGTTTGATTTCATAATCGTCTTTAGTAATAATATCATGGCTGAATTTGTGATAAATGTGCAAACTTGTAGAAAGAGTTGGCTTTGAGAATGTGGCACCAGATTTCGACATTCCCATATCAAGACACGTTATAGAGGAAACAAGTTCTTGCGCCGGTATGATTGCTAGTTTGCGTCCACAATGCAGTGTACGCGTACTGTACGCGCCATGTGATTTCTGTGTGATGCGCGCTGTGATTGTGTCGAAAAATGATGCTGGGTGTCGAAATGTGATGCCAGCGACGGCGTGACGGAAATCGCTTAAAAATTGAACGCGAGTGCATTCAAATGAGAATTCGTTTAAGGCATATTATTATTGCCTTTGTAGCTCAACTTCATATCGAAATTCCGAGATAAAACGGTGCAGTATTGATGGTAAACAAGGAAATGTGCTAAAGTGTCGAAAACCGGTACCCTTACTGTACTTTTAGGCCTCCTAATTGTGTTACTCCAAACGTTTTAAATGCGCCTATGCGATGAGTGAGTCTGTCCATCTCAGTCGTACAACACTCGTCTCAGACTTTGTTAACGTTAGAATGGTGTTGAACTTTATCTTGCCTTGTTTATCGTAATTGTTTTGAATACCTTTAACGGTTAGGCCTGTTTATTTGAATATAGACATGATGGACCCATTCAGTAACAATATTTATGAAGGAATAGGGCCTACCCGGTAATGATAATGATCAACATTTACACTTGCGCTGTGTCTGTCACATATCACATCGCATGCATTGTGGACCTAAATTCTCGGTAGAGCCCTGGCCTAGTAGAGGTTTCAGTTACAGTCTAGTAGATAGCACTGCCGACTCCTCTTCCTCTAGCAAGGCCCTGTCGAGCTGTCTGGTGTAACGTTAAAGGTCTGAATAAGACCAGTTTAGAATAGGCCTGCCTACTGCCACTGGTACACTTTCTCAAACAAATACTGCAAAAGTGGATTTTTCGCGCGACTAATTTTGGCCGGGTTAGAAGGGTTTCGCGTGTTTATAATTTCGCAGAATCAGTACATCATGCACAGGAACACATGGTTAGCAAAAATATTTGCGTGCTTTTATACTTTCATGATACTTTCTGGTTGCGCGAAATGCCTGAAAATTTCACCACCGCAAAAATTTCCACTTTTACAGTGGGGGCCTAGACATTTCTAGAGGCAGTAGAGTATGCACTGAGGTAAGAGGCTGTATCATTAGAGTAAAAGTGTTGCAGTTATAGCGGCCGTCCGGCAGTTTGCGGCCACTACAGCATATTTGGTTAACGCTGAACACAGCCACACACTTTATACATGTATTGACCACACATTCACTAACACACAATCATTCTACAAAAACCAACCGATAACATGGAAAAAATTTCCAACAAAATGAAATTTTCTCACTTAAATGATGACATCTCGCATCAAAAACTTCATTTTCGGTACTTCTTAACATCACAGTTAAGGGTTAAGGGTCTAAGAAACTGGATATGTTGTCGTTTTCCCGATGTTTGCGGATTTTGAATACATGTCCTCACGTAGAAATAGAACTTTCGCGAGCCGATGTGGGCCGCCATTTTTTTCCGGAAGTGGATGTTACGACCGAAAAAATACGAAAAACATGAGAAAGACAACATAAGTGGATAACACCGCCATGCCTGTTCGCGGTCAGTGCAAGCGCGCGAGCCCTTTTCACGTGCTTTCGCAATGAAACTTGGCGCTTACGCAATGTTCGCGAGCCAAAATGAGGCGTTCAGCAGAAGATCGCGGAGCACGTGCATATCGCATTGGAATTGTACATTGGGCCGCAAACCAGACTACCACGGTCGCAAACCAGCGGACGCTCTGCCGGATCGCGGCCGTGGTCTTTTTTTACTATCGCGATGGACATTGGTCTTGCGATTTTCACAATATTGTAAACTGGTAAGTGGTCAACCGCTATGATATAACCTGGGTTAAAGCAATTAGCAAGTTTGCGTTTCAGAGTGGAAAAACCCTTATGCGGCCGCAAACCGCCACTTTTACTCTAGATCTACTCCAGATCTTGACCAAAAGATCGGTCTGTATCTCGTTGGGGATATGTTCTGCGGAGACTGCGTCTGGCTTCGCAGAATCCCCTTAGATTAAGAACCTATATGGAAGAGAGCCGTAAATGTAATCTAAAAAAAACAAAAAAACAAAAAAAAAAACAAACAACTCCTCCGGACAGGCGAATTTTTCTGTCTCAAGTGCGTGATGTGACTGTCTATGGAGGAGAGGCATAGGCCTTAAAAGTGAAAAAATTGATCAAACACTCCTCCAGAAAGATGAATTTTTCTGTCTATGTTCCATAGACCCACAATTGTAACTTGGACCGGTTGAGGTAGGGGTGTTTGTTGACTGAAAGATTGGTCTGTATTTTGTTGGAGATATGTTCCGTGGAGATTGCAACTAGCTTCATGGTATCCCCTTAGAGTAAATCCACGGTTTGCCGCTGTGCGTCCGTTTGCGGCATTTACAACATAGATGGTCTATTTGGTATACCTCTGAACACAGCGACGTACTCTACATGCATGCATATCGTACCACACATTTATTAACACACTGCCAATCTACAAAAATCAGCCGATGACATGGGCAAATTCTCTTAAACAAAAGTGAAATTTTGTCACTAAAAATGACAACATATCGCATTGGATGCGATATGTTGTCATTTTTAGTGAGAAAATTTCACTTGTGTTGGAGAATTTGCCCATGTCATCGGCTGATTTTTGTAGATTGGCAGTGTGTTAATGAATCCAAAATTTTATTTTTGGTACTTTTTAACATCAAAGTTAAGGAACAAGGGTCTAAGGAACTGGATATTTTGTTGTTTTCCTGATGTTCGTGGATTTAGGCTGCGTGATATGACTGATGCCCAGTGATGGCAATACTGAATAGAACCGACTCTAACATCATCTAGGGCCTACCATAAAGTCACCATTACCATGTAGTCACCACTTGTTCATGCGCCTGTCACTGTTTGTCCCTCTCGTGCTTTATTATTTCGTGTGCATGACTGATATTAACGTCGAGTGAAAAGTGAAGAAGATCTGTCAAAGTGAAAATCTCTGTGTGGGCGCGAAGAACTTAAGTTCAGAGTAAAACCACCAGTTTTGTAACACTTGTCTCTTAAAAGCTTTTCTGCAATATTTGTTCAACTAAAATAATACATTACAAAATCATTTGCCCCCACCCATTTTTTTTTTTTGACCCCAGAAGTGGTGCCCCCCCCCCAAAAAAAAAAAAGAAAAAGAAAAAAAAAAAAGATAGAATGTGGATAAAGATAATATAAAGTTTTGGTACCTCAAAAGTTTCCCTGAATTTCCTTGTCTTAGTTTGTGTTTCAGGTTAAAGTACCTTTCATATAACTAACACTGTGAGACTTACTCGCCCCAAAGTGCTCTCATGTCTGAGTAATCATGCAATAATGGTTTCGTACCAGAGCCGCCGCCGTACGGCGGCTAGGTAGTACACGTATTGTACGAAACCATTATTGCATGATAACTGCAACCAGCAGCGTGCAGCCCCATACGCAAAGCTAACTGCGACCAGCAGCCCCATACGCATAGCGTAATGGGGCTTCGCATTGTAGCATTCAGGATCATGACAGATTTAGTATCGCGGGTAAATATCAATTTAAAATCCAAAAATTTCTTCAATTTGAAGACTTACCAGTTAAGTTGAAGTATTGAAAACAGGCTTCGGGCAACGTTTGGTTCTGCCAATAGTCCCTTTCTGTTCGAATTGATGACTGAATGTGACTCGGTCGAGAGGACCTTGGGAGAGCTACAGCACATATACTGAATACCACGGCCAGCGCATGCGCACACAAACATCTTATCCGTTCATGGATTTGAAATTTGTGCGCATATGATGTGCATGCGCTGGCCATAGTATTCAGTGTATGTAGCTCTCCCAAGGTCCTCTCGACCGAGTCACATTCAGTCATCAATTCGAACAGAAAGGGACTATTGGCAGAATCAAACGTTGCCCGAAGCCTGTTTTCAATACTTCAACTTAATTGGTTAGTCTTCAAATTGAAGAAATTTTTGGATTTTAAGTTGATATTTACCTGCGATACTAAATCTGTCATGATCCTGAATGCTACAATGCGAATCCCCATTACGCTATGCGTATGGGGCTGCTGGTCGCAGTTAATTGCATGATTACTAAGACATGAGAGCACTTTGGGCGAGTAAGTCTCAGTGTTACATGTAAAAATGTGAAAGGTACTTTAACCTGAAACACAAACTAAGACAAGGAAATTCAGGGAAACTTTTGAGGTACCAAAACTTTATATTATCTTTAAGCTTTTGCTGTTTGAAAGTTGTACCAAACTAATTGTCCCCGCCGAACGAGTTCGAGCAGGGGACTATGAAACGGGCTCCGTACGTGTGTGTGTCCGTGTGTCCGTGTGTCCGTGTGTCCGTGTGTCCGTCTGTCCGTCCGTGCGTCCGTGTGTGATCAAAATGTTCAAAATGCTACTCCTTCGCCATTTCTAACCTGATTTTGATTCTGTTTGCTTTATATGATAGCACTACATGGGAGCTTTGAAACTTCTATACAGAATTTAAGTTGTGACCTTTGACCTTGACCTTTGACCTATATTGTTCATTTTGCTTCAAAATGCTACTCCTTCGCCATTTCTAACCCAATTTTGATTCCGTTTGCTTTATATGATTGCACTAGGTGAGGGCTTCAAAACTTCTACACAGAATTTTGACCTTTGACTTCTTTGACCTTTGACCTTGATTTTTTTACCTATATTGTACATTGGCTACAAAATGCTACTCCTTCGCCATTTCTAACCCGATTTCGATTCCGTTTGCTTTATGTGATGGCACTAGGTGAGGGCTTCAAAACTTCTACACAGAATTTTGACCTTTGACTTCTTTGACCTTTGACCTTGATTTTTGACCTATATTGTACATTTTGCTGCAAAATGCTACTCCTTCGCCATTTGTAACCCGATTTCAAGTCCGTTTGCTTTAAGTGATGACACTAGGTGAGGGCTTCAAAACTTCTACACAGAATTTTGACCTTTGACTTCTTTGACCTCTGACCTTGATTTTTGACTTGTATTGTACATTTTGCTACCAAATGCTACTCCTTCGCCATTTCTAACCCGATTTCGATTCCGTTTGCTTTATGTGATGGCACTAGGTGAGGGCTTCAAAACTTCTACACAGAATTTTGGCCTTTGACTTCTTTGACCTTTGACCTTGATTTTTTACCTATATTTTACATTGGCTACCAAATGCTACTCCTTCGCCATTTCTAACCCGATTTCGATTCCGTTTGCTTTATGTGATGACACTAGGTGAGGGCTTCAAAACTTCTACATAGCATTTTGACCTTTGACTTCTTTGACCTTTGACCTTGATCTTTTTACCTATATTGTACATTTTGCTACTAAATGCTACTTCCGGCGGGGACATATATTACGCACCGCGTAATTTCTACTTTTCCTTGTTCTTTTTTGGTCAGCTGATGAAACCTTGAAGTGTAAGCATGGGTAAGACTTTTTTTTTGTTGCTTTTTTATTTTTTGCTTGTTAGCTGATGAAACCAGGAAGTGGCACCAAAATTATGAACTGAGCCCCCCCCCCCCCCCCCCCCCACACACACACACACACACACAAACTTTTTAAAACGTGGTGCTGGCCTTGCATTGACCAGATGTTGTACCGCAATAGTGACACATCTGTCGGGCTGGCATGAGATTATGCCAAGTGCAACAATGACATAACCTTGAATATGATCATGAGTATTAATTGAAGGTATTGTTTACCATTGGGAGCAGTGATTCATTTATTTTAAATTAAATTTAAAGGGATCGTATAGTTTTGGTTGAGACCCAATTTCAGGTTTCTAACATTTTTTGGTGAGATAATGAGAAACCTCTTATGAAATATGAAAGAGCATGTAATTCTATGAGGAATTCAATGTTTATTTGATGAAAATTGGTTTTGAAATGGCTGAGAGTATCCAAGAAAGAGCGATTCTAATGAAGTGTGGGACCCACACTTTATTACGATTGCTTTGTCTTACTTTGTTTTTGGATGTTTCAGTCATTCCAAACCCGATTTTCATTAAATAAACTTTGAATTCCTCTTAAAATGGTATGCTCTGTACTATATCATAAGTGTTTTCTTGGTATCTCACAAAAAGTTAAAAGCCCGATTCTCATCTCCACCAATACTGTACCATCCGTCATATAATGTGAATTTTAATTATCAAGATGATCGCCTGTAGGATTGATGCACATGACTAAAGAACAAAAACAAAAAAGATTATTGATTTTGTAAAATGTATAATTCACTTTGTTAGATTGCAATTGTATATCACTTTACCACTATTCATTACTGAAATTACATACCTGCTTTAATACTGAGCCATTGTCATGCAAATTTGATTTGAAATTTACTTTAAATTCATGTTATGCAGTCTCTAGCGCATACAGTAATGCATGGTCAGGTGGATGGGCGGCAAGCTCAAGGAAGACCAAGGAGGAATTGGGTGGATGATGTGAGGATATGGGTGGAGAAGCCGGTGGAAATCTGTATGAGAATGGCGCAGGATCAGGGAACCAGGAGAAGGACATCTCGGTGCCCCAACGGGAGAAATGCTACGGGTGTGACCTGACCTGACCTGACTATGCAGTACAAAATGTTTGCTACGATCCAATCGTGATGGAACTTACTATGTTTTGCTTTCCACAATTGTCTTTCCCTCAGGATGCAATAGTTGTGGATAAATGAAAAAAATTATGGGTGGGGAAAATATGCACAGTTGATTTTTCAGGGGAATCATGAGTTGTGCACCTTTTGCTACGTGCATCTTGTAAATGCGATGGGCCGGAAATATTACACATGACAAACAGAACTATCATATCTTATGTCAACATTGTAACCTCTTGCTAACGACTATCAAACTTATTTTATCAGTGCAAATTTACATTGTAACAAACATGACTATCTAACTTCAGACATGTTCCTACATGCCTTTATGGAATATAGCCCAGGAAAAAATCCAAAGCATTGATTCAGTAATATATTCAAGCAAGAGGCCATTGATAGTAGGAGCAACATGTGGACAAACAGCGTAAAAGTTCTAAATTGAACCATGTGCAACCATAAAAGACAGCCTTCACTGAATCCTTTGGATATTCTTCTGCCAGTTCTATTACTGTGCCTCAGCATTTGAATACAGTATTCATCGCATAATCGGGCATCTGATAATCGGGAACCTCGCTTAAATGACATATGCTTCCCAGAAACATTTCCAATGCATGTAATTTTCACTGGATAATCGGGCGGGGACCTCTGATAAACGGGACAATTTTTCTTCAAGCGATCTTTGATTTTGTTGATATTTTACTCAAAAAATCTACCAAAATACCACAACAATATCTTAAAGATTCCCTGTCAGTTGTAGTTTACATCGAACTTACGTATTAAAACAAGCTTCGGACTGGTGTGTTTTGACCTCCGTCCATCCAGTACACGTACCCGGTACATGCATAGCCACGTAAGCGCTGTGTATAAGTATCCATGCCATTGCGAAACACATGCTTTCGCGAACATTCTTCTCCCCTACATATAAGCAAAGCCATGCGCAGGGAGAGCTAGAGGGTTGTGCCGAGGGGTAGCGTGGTTGTGTATTCATGTACATGTACAGTACTTCAGTATGCATGTGTGTGTGTGTGTGTGTGTGTGTGCACTACATGTACATGTCGTATGCCGTTAGTGCAGGGAGGTGGAAGAAAGATGGAGTGTGCTCTTTTGAGTTTCCTTTGAAGTCATGCGTAGCCCCGACAGCGTTTTTTTCCCCCTCCCGTAATCCCATTACTCACGCTCGGCGCACTGCAAGTCGTAAATCTTGTGGCGGAAACTCACGACGCGAAATGCATTGTGGTCGGGGAATAAAATGGCGTCCTACAGTGTGAGCACAGAACTCTAGAGTGTAAGCAGTGGTGTAAGCAGTGGTGGTGGTTCTGGCGATCGTGATTTTGACGGAGACGAGTTTGTTGAGGGGGAATTGCTTCTTTAGCAAATTCAAAATCACATTGACACAGCAACTTAACTAAATTTGATTTACAATAATTGAAACTGAAACTCAGAAAGTTAGTTGGGCCTTGGCTTGGAAATTGGAGGCCAAGGCAAGGGCAAGGCTCAGGACACTGTTTAATAGCGCAGCGTCACCTCGGGTATGCTGCCTAGCAAAAGCATACCTAACGCAAGTCCTAGCTAGTAGACTCTAGTATTTCACAAACTAGAATCTAACCACTGTTAAACATTAGATTCTACTAGCTCCAGGGTGTACTCTACTACTTTTTAATTCAATTTTTTGTAACGTTAGCATGGGGTAGAGTCAAGCCGATTACCGGTATTTACCGATGAATGATCGAGGGAGAGTGAGGCGAAACACTATACTAAGCTCTGTTTTCCCCCCTAAAATATACTTACAGCATCATACATCTAGGCTTTTATAGATATCATCTTTAATTCTCTACGGAAAATTATTATAATCAAGGCTGATATGTCTAATTAACACTTTTTAACACTCAACTTTCCATTCCAATATGTATTTACTAGTAACTCAAATTCACCGAAACAACGGCAACGAACGCTGTCCCGACGCCTACGCGGCGGCCCTACAACAACCCGACGAGTACGCTGAAAAGCCCAAGCTCGCTCGGGTGCAGACGAGAAAAATCCCGCTTCGGTCTCTATGAAGCACTACTTTTACACTCGAACTGTTTGAAAACACGCTCGAACACGCTCATGTTACTTATATCATTTTGAAGATCAAGGTCAGGCCTACCTCTCTAACTATAAAAAAATTGTGGAAATGTGCGGAATTTCTCATAATCGATACAGAAACAATATGATGACATCTCTAGCGCACAAAACTAACTGCTCAGTAACTCCGTTGTTTGTGTACCGATTTCGCTGGTTCAAACGGCAATCTCCTCAGCACAGTCTGCTGAACCAGCGAAAGGTATAGACATACCACGCTACCCAATTTTTGAGCCATAAGTTGTAGCTTTCGAAGGGGGACGTCTTTCACTGAATGTAATAGACTGCCAAAATGTTGAATATGACGTCATTTTGTCGGTGCCACGCATCGCTTCAAAGACCGATTTTTATGAGCGTGTGTTTATGGAAGGCCTGGAAAGGAGATCATGTTGCGTCACTCTAGTGCGCCGGAGGGTGATGGGTGGACCGATAAGGCCAGATTTTGACATATTTATCACAGAATGAGGGTTGGATTTCAAGATGTTAATCGGTGTAAGACCACTTGATTTTTTCTCTGAGGGAAGCTCTCAGAGTGCCATCTCCATCTTTCTTCCCACCTCCCTGGTTAGTGTATGGTGAGTGCTCATCGTGAAATCGGGCACCCCGCTTAAAGGGGCCGTGTTTGCTACTCCCAACCTGTCCCGATTATGCGATGAATACTGTACTTCTCTTGTGTTGTATGCCTGACAAAAACATGTTCTCAAAAGTGTGCACAATATTTGCTGAGAATATTGAGTTAATCACATTAGTTCCCAGACAGTGAAAGCTGATTTCTGAAATGCTGCAAGAAAAAGTAAATAAATGCTGCAAGGTTTGTCTTTTGAGCATGTATATCACACAGTTAGATATGAGGGAAGAAGTCTCATCTCTTCATGTCTTCATGGTATCATACAGTGCTTTCTTTAGATGCCAGATAAAACATTCCATGCAATTTCTGTCAAAGTCTTTATGGTTCCAATAATTTCATATTAAACATAGAACACAATGGGTGATTTCAAGTTCGGTGCTAGTGCTAGTGCTAGTGCTATCTCAGCACTAGCACCGGCGATAAAACCGAACTTGAAATCACGTCGGTGTTGGGAGTTGACCTCAAAATTATGACGTATTTCTGGTCGCTGGTGCTGGGCTCGGTGTTGAATGTCGTCTGCTGAACCGAGCTCCGCCGTTTGTGTTAGCGATTTACGTGCTTTTTCCCCATTGACTAACACTAGCCCCTCTAGGGATTATCATTTTCTTCATTTCAAGTTCGGTGCTGGTGTTAGCGTTGCGTGCGAGACCCGTATTCACTTCTGTAATAGATGCACGTTTTACGTGCAAAGTCTATAGATGCTAATGCAGTGGTTGCCCACGTAACGTACATGAACACTCCAGACATGGCTATATAAATCTGAGCCTGGGAGCAAAATTAAGATAGCTGTATTTTGGGGAATGGATAAAATTTGTGGCATTTTAATCCGTCTTCCTTACCATAACAGCTGTATGTCTTAAACTAAGCAGTTTTGGCTACATCTTTTATTATTTGACTGTAGTCACGCGCCATCATTTTTTTCGTTGCGCAATTCCCGCGGAGCTTGCGGTGCTGTGATTCCAACACCTAGTGCTGGTTATCGATAATTTTGATCGGTATCGCCTTGTTAATACAATACGGTAGGACCGTCGGTGTTGGAGCTCGATTTAACGCTGTTATTTTGCGGCTAGCACTAGCACTAGCACTAGCACCGAACTTGAAATCACCCACTGGATTAGTTAAAAAATTTGCCAGTCTGACACACATAAAAAAAAGTATATAAAGTCATGAACTTTAACATCCCAAAAATTCCTGTACAGTTGGTACAGGACCCACCCAGACTCAATAGGCATAAAACCCCACAGCATACAATGTGGTTGACGTCCATGAGTTGAAAGTTACTTGTTGGTAAGCTGTGCTATGGGGGTATCATACACCATGCTATACCTCCTTGGCTGTACCATGGAGCTGCCACACAGTGTTATCATTATTATTTATTCGACCAGGTAAAGAATATAGGATACAATGTACATATCATAACCATTACAAACAGTGTACCGGTATGTGATATTGTGTAAATCTCCAGTATTAATGTCTGTTCACCCTGTAGCCTAGTGACACACTCAAAAAATTGCATTTCATAGCCACCCAACGAATGACCATATGTTTTTGTTTTGTTTTGTCTTTTGCCTTTGTATGCAATGTGTGTGTCTACTTGTCTGGACATGCATCAGTTGCATTGAATCAGCTGATAGGAAGACGAAGAGATCTTTGCACTCTGTAGGGGCCCGTTTTTAGTGTATGTAGGCCTACGTGTTTACCACAGGGTTCTGTGTACTCAAAAGGAGAGGGAAAAAAAAGAAGGACGCCTTTATCAAAGCATCTAAGAGGACAAGTATTACAGCGTGTCTGCCATGTTCTGTCTTTGCGAGTTAACAGTTCGTGATAAATTTATACATGGTGTGAACTACAAACTGTACATGACTGACACTGGAAACCAGTAATGGAGTTTGCCACTTGTCCCATCAAATGAAACAATGTTGCTTTTACTGGTAGGCTCTATCATGACTTTAAAGACAATGTTGTATAGAGACTGCATGTACCAACAGTTGTTCCCCCCCTTTTTTTCTCTCTTTTAGCAAGTTGTGCCTATTATTACTGAACACTGGCTTCATATTGAACCCATTTTCGTGTCCATTGTTTAGCAGCTGAAAGGGCCTTTGTGTCTGCCCCTCTAAGAATGCAAAGACCTGGGTATCCCTTTTCAATGCCAGTTGCTCTCATCCCCTTTCTCAATGGGACATTTCCTTCTTGGGTTTCCGGTTTGGGGAATGGTAGAAAAGCCACGCCAGGGAGTCACTATTGATTTTCAGCTTTACTACTTGTACACGTGTACTACCCTTGTCTCTTCCTTTTTTGCACATGACAAGTGTGTTCTTGAGCCCTGAAGTACTTCATACTGGTCTTCTCTGCAAGTCTGTTCTGCTTATTTTCACCTGCCAACATACAATAATATCATCCACACTCACTGCTTCTTATAAGGGTGGGGCCTGAGAGGAAATGATAGCAGGATTCTAGTATGACATTCACATACAGACATGTAGTTATCCACACAGGAAATGGGTTTGCCGTATGTCTACAGTGCTACATACAGTCTCAGATTTGTGCAGATTCCAAGTATGCACACATAGCTCTAACATTCAAAGGACCCAATCAGACTAAACATTACACCAGATCTTTCTTTTCTATTCCCCTCCCTTTTTAGAAAGGTTTATTTGTCTACTAAGGAAGGAACAGTGTCATTCCAATTATTGAAAGTCCAGGAAGCTGCTGTGGAATATGCTAAACATGCCAAAAGTGTACATGAGCATCTGTTCCTTGGTGTATAGCTCTGCCTTGTATTTTGTATTGATGTACTGTAAAAGTGGAAATTTTCGCGGTATTGAAATTTTCACGCATTTCGCGCAACGAGAAGCAAGCACGAAAATAAAAGCATGTGAATATTTTTGCATGCCATATTCCAGTACTTGATGTCTTGATTCCGCGGAATTAAAAAGACACGGCCAAGCGTGAAAAATTAGTCGCGCGAAAATATCCACTTTTACAGTATATTGCAAGTATGCAACAGTCAGTCAACTTGGGAGAAGAACATGTTATTCAGACATGGCTATGTCTATTAAAGTCAATTTTATGGGGAGGTGTTATCATTGTACACCTGTATGTTTCTTCCAAAAGATAAACCCTGCCAAAGAAGCCACTGAATTACTGTAAAAAAGATTTCATCACAGCAATATTGACTAGAGCTGTTTCCAAAGGGATGTTTGAAACAGCTCACTTAAAATTGACTTTTACTGGTTTGTATCTTTTTTTTTGAGAGAGAGAGAGAGGTTGTATGCCTTTTAGTAGTAAAATTGCTTTTTAGATGATTTGGTCAGAAGTAGCATGAAGGGCAGTTAACTCTTGACTGTGAATTATGTACACCACATTTCATGCCGTAAAACTTTAAATATGGCTTAAATGCAGAAGAATAAAAAGAAAGTTGTCATGGTGCAAATAGTCGATTACTCTTCAGCACCTGTCCACCAAGTAGAGCTTAATATTGGAGAAATTGGTCACCACTGCATATGGTGTCCTTGTCGCAGAATATGAGCAGTTCCTTTTTGTTACTGTATGTGCATAACCTTGAAAAACGTACGTACATCTGTACCAAGGTTTGTAGTTGACTGCTAAAACCTTTAGACTTTTGGAAATGAAGTGCAATCAGACAGACCAACAGAAATTTCAGGAAAATCAGACAATTGAATGAGAAAGCTGTATTAAAGGACTGTAGTTTGACAGTGCCTACAAAATATGATGATACACTGTAGTAGTCACAGATTGTGCAATGCAAATGAGATTCATATATAATGGTGTCATTGTTCCACCATGTCCCTCTTTAGGTCTGTACATTAACCCATTGAGGACAGGTTGATTTTGCTGCAACACACATTTCGCATTGACACTTGTCCGTGTATACTCGGAACTCATCTTCAACAGGTTAATTAAGATACTAGATTCTTTTAATACATGTCTTTTCTTATCAGCTGTAATCTTCTCAACTTCCCCAAGCCATCACAAAGTCATTACTGCTTAGTGATTGAAACTGTAGAACAGTTTGGTGCAAAGGATGTCATTTCTTTGTTTTGAGGTCATCATTAGGAGTCTTGTGAGTTCAATGCATAATCGACTCATCTGATGTGTATTGTGTATCCTTGACTAACATTGATCACTAATACATGATCACAGTGTAATATTTCATAATTTAGTGATATTTGTCCAATTTTATGATTCTTTCACTGTTTGTTTATTTGTTTTTCAATCTGATTCTGTTCATTAAAGGACAAGTTCACCTTCATTAACATAAGGACGGAGAGAATGTAGTAGAACTCATCATTGAAAGTTTGAGGAAAATCGGACAATCCGTTCAAAAGTTATGAATTTTTGAAGTTTTTGTGCAGTCACCGCTGGATGAGAAGACTACTGGAGTGTATGATGTCACATGCGAACAACAATATAAGGAAAATATAAAGAGAATTTCACAAAATTTCATCTTTTGAAAAAAGTACACATTCCCTTGACTCGTTACTGACATATGTTATGGGTAATATTATTCCCATTGTCTTTAGAAAGAGGCAAGTCAAGTGCTCTTTTATTATGCGAAAAAAGTGAAAATATGTTGAATTTTCTTTACATTTTCTTTACACTGTTGTACTCATATGACATCATGAGCCTTAGTAGTCTCCTCATCCAGCGGTTCCAACACAAAAATTTTAATAATTCTTAACTTTTACATCGATTGTCCAATTTTCCTCAAACTTTCACTGATGTGTCCTACTAATATTGCTGCATTCTCTCAATCCTTATGTTTATGAAGGTGAACTTGTCCTTTAAACTAAAGTGAGCTGAAACACTGGGTAGACTTCACTACATATTTATGCAATATTACCAGCAAATTAACAAGTTTAATACTGAGTCCAGATTATTGCCATGTGATTAACGTTAATACCACTAACTGAAACTCCTCATTGCAGAGAGTGAACCCCATTGAGACATTTCTATTCTTGAAATGTTAAGTTATGCAATATATTGAAAACAAACAAACAAACAAGCTACCTTACATGGGACACAAATCAGACTGACCAAGCATTCTGCCACCTCTGACCCCAACTGGTCAGGCCAGCCAGTTTGGTTGTGTTCATTCAATGTCTCAGTAGACTTTCTCTGTAATGAGAGAGCATGCATATTGCTCTTCACATATTCTGTGCTAAAGACATAATTTCACATTTTTTACAGAAGACTCTTTTGCAGAGTTTACCATACTCAGAGTACCAAGAATGTGTTTATAACACAGTCATGAGTATTTACTTGTAAGGTAATGCAAGTTGATTCCTTCATACATTGTACAAATTATATACCGATTCATCTTGCCACTAATGAATGAGGGTTGCTACCTCTATTTACCATACACCTGTACTTCGTATAAAGTTATGCCATAGACATTTTAGTGAAATGCACTTTCCAAACTTCTCTCACATTTGTGTTGGTTTGTTGCTTTACTGTGCATTGTACAGAGCAATCTTTCTGTCATAACCCCTTTATAGCCATAGAATGTTTTATGGCTACCCTTCTTAAAATTGCTGAAACACCCATGGCTGCATCTACTGATTGTATATATGTCTGTGTGCAACTGTTTATATGTGCTCATGTCTGAGATGCTGTTTGTGTATTTTACCCAGCTCATATCATCCTAGTCTGCAATTTAATTTCCATATAGTGCTTGGCTAATATGTCTAAACCTATGGCTATACTGAAATTGACTGAGATTTTCTGCTTTCTTCAGGGAGTAGAGATTGACATTGCAAAAATAATTACTTGTGAAGGTGTATTTCCTTTGAAGTCATGAAACAGTATGGAGAGAAGGTATAGTCAGTATACAATACTACTCCACTGCAAGTAATGGAAAAGGGGATACTGATCAAAAGTAAATCTAGAGATAGACAGGGTGTTATCATGCCAAGGTCTGGGTTTAGTTCCAACATGTGGCTCAAAGCGTGTGTGGCTTTGGTTGACGGGATGAGTCATGTAAAACATCGTCATCAAATGTCGAGGTAGATCCAGGTTGCCCTTGGCTAGTAATGTTGTGTAGACTTTAATATGCCGCCTGTACCATAAAATTGTAAAATCTTGAAAATATCTGAGACATACACTGTAAAGTGTGTGACTGTGTAATATATCTCTTTGTGTAGATGGGCTGGATACACTCTATTTAGATTAAAAAGCACTGTTGCCTATATTCTGCACTATACTTTTCCAGCTGTCATGCTGTATCCATGATCATGAGCTCTATCTGTGCTGTGTAGTGACATACATGTAGAAGACGTTTACAACCTGTAAATTTCCATTTTCACGTGCCATACGATTTGCATGTATGTAGACAATTCAAGTGCCATATCATATTTCATTGATATGTGTTTTTTTGTTGTTTTTTTTATCAATCAGTGATAAAAAATTGGCCAACATACATTTGTGCAGCTTTAATAATGCTTTGATGAGGGCATCTATTTTTAATCTCCTGGAAGTAATACAATTACCAGTAAGTATTGGGCATTGAATGAAATAAGTTCTATGACCATCAGTAATTCATTTCTTCTATGTGGTATAACTCAGATCACGTTGGCAAGATTCCACCATTACCAACAAAGGGAACATTATTAATATCATTCATGAGTATGATTGAATAACTTTGAATTCAAGAATATACATGTAGGAGACCACTGCCACAAATTTAAAAAGAAAAAAAAAAACAACAACTAAAAACTGCAAAGTTGTGAAGAAAGATTCTCCTCTCTCAATGATGTCATTTTCCAGCAGTTTCCAAAGTACATACATACATCTTTGTGTAACGCTAATATTTTTCCTTTTCACATGAGCAACTGACTTGCTACCCACCATGACATGATGAGGAATAAGGTTTCATCAAGTTGTTAATAATCTCGTTTGTATTTTTTCCCTTTTATATTTTTCCTGCAGGATATTTCAGAGAGAGAAAGAGAGAAGCTACCTGCATACCAATGAGACAGAGACAGACTCCAATATATGATGAGACCCTTCTTGCTCTACATATAGCATGTTACGAGAGAGACATCCTCTGCGTGTAGGAAAAGCTGGGCTCCTCCATTACAGCGCCCTAGGGAGTGAGCGCATCTTTTATTGCTTCCCAGTGGGGACGGTGCGACCTTGCATGCAACTGTGGGCTGCTGTAGTAAGGAGAGCTGTTCTGCAGAACTGATTACTCACGGTATCGCTGCCCAGTCACGGGAGCTCCCAATACTGCCGTGGCATTTTGAGTGAGTCTGGTGCAACTGGGTTGAGAGGCACGTTGAGCGTACTCTGGCACTCTCCCTTGAGTGCTTCAATTGAGTCTCACGTGCCTGATGTGACATTTGCAAGAAATCAACTAGTAAATGGGACAGTGCAGAAATGGATTTAAAAGCAAGCCATTGGCTTTCCTGTATATAGATGGGAGTCGTCAGATGCCAGATTTTCATCAGCTTTAAGCGCTCTTTTTGACTTTGAGGAATGCAACCCATGGAAAGTTATTTCTCTTTTAATTTGTGCATTCCCATTCTGAATTGTGGAGAGTGAGTAGATATTTTCTACTCTGTCCAGCAGTTTGGTGGCTAAATTGAGTGCCAAATTATAACAAAAGCAAGAAAACAACAACAAGCAAAATGACAACCCTCTCTGATATTTCACGAGAAAACCTGACCACCTACAAGCTTGTAGTGGTCGGAGATGGAGGTGTAGGGAAGAGCGCCATCACAATCCAGTTCTTTCAGAAACTGTTTGTAGCTGATTATGATCCAACCATAGAAGACTCATATATCCAGCACACAGAAATTGATGGAGACTGGTGTATTTTAGATGGTAAGTACATTGTACACAGTATGCTTGTATGTACGGTGATCTTTTCTGCCTGTAAGTACTTCAAAAAGGGACATGTTGTATATTTCAAGTTGTTGGTGAAAAGACGAAGTCACTAGCTTGGTAGTATCTAGCTGAAAATTTCAAGTTTAAGTGTGGTGATCTAGAAGATGGTATCCATTCTTACATTGTAAATTGGATTTTGTGTTCATGTCCTGAATATTGTGTATGAACCCTGTTACATGTACGAGAAAGCCAACTTGAGGTGTGCCTGAGGTCAGCCCTGGGCCTAATCCCAATTATGTGTAACAGTCACATAAAACTTCACTTCTGCTGGCCACCTCTGGAGGTGGTATGAGGCCGGCCAGGTCTGTGTGTCAATGGTACCTTGCCTGAGGCTGGCTTCCACAGCTGCGATTGACTGGTCACATCACCTCACTACTTGCAATGAAACCATGTCATGTCTGTGACAGGGGCTTCAATGACACATCTCACGTTGTACACGTGTACAATGTACATGTGAACTTCAAAGATTACAATATACAGTTCAGCCAGCGATCAAGTTCCCCCTAGATCGCGATCACGGGCAATCAGTGATCGCATGTAATATGCGATATGTCGCAATCAACTGATTGTATGCCGAATTGCATACAATCAGTGATCACGTATGCGACCACTGATTGCCCGTGATCGCGATCTAGGGGGAACTTGATCGCTGGCTGAACTTTAAGTGAAATTTATCACTCAACCATTGTGTTTGGCTGGGATTATAAAAAAACAACTGTAAAAGCAATATACTATAAAATAACAACTTTTCTTCCCTGAGTAAATTTTCATACTGTAGTATTTTATCACTTCTGTGTGTGTGTTGTTTTAATTGTTCCTAAATTGAAATGGGTGTTTACATTTGTCATCCTCTCTACCATATTAACCATACCAGTTGTATGCACTTTAACCCGTTGAGGACGGTTTGATTTTGCTACCACATGCATTTCCCATAGATGCTTGCCCGAGTATACTCGGGACTCGTCCTCAACAACTCTATTGTGTGCAATGGTGTGCCATGTTATCCTGGGACTGCAGTAATCTGGGCACTTTTGGAAAACATTTTGTTTTTCAAAGTCCTGTGGAAGTAACTTTTTTTTTTTTTTATAGAAACATTATGCTGGACATGCAGTAGACCAACATTGTAGAGAAAATGCTAGGATTTGCTATGATATAAAGTAATGACGAAGCTTTGATTATTTTTCTTACAAATGGCCAGTACAAGTATGTACAACTGTAGCTAGTGCATTGTTGTCAAGATCTGGGATGAAGTGACTTAAGCAGACACAACCATGGTAGATAATTAAAATTAATTTATCAATTAGAAAATTCCTTATAATTGATTTCAAAGTAAAACTCCTATGAAACACCAATTCAGTATCCATGCAAGGCAAGCTGCCTGTCAAACAAATGGAATGGTGAAATACACTGTAAGCATCCATCACCACGCACTGTGGCATGTGGTGATTTGCTGTATCAGTTGGTTTTGGTGGAGTTGTGTGTTCAAGCAAATGCAAACTTGGTGAGCTGTCGACGTGCAAGCGTGATACATAAAGAATTAAATTTGTATGCTCATGAAAACAGTCAAGCAATAGGGCCTACTATCATTCTTTGTACTATCTAAATTTGAAATAGCTTCAAGAAGATGGGATATATTGACACATTCTTCTCATGTAAAGACTTAAAATGCACTGAATATTTTTCTAAAATTGCATTGGGGATGAGAAAGATATTTTGCAGCCATCTAGGCAGTGGCCAACCAGAAATGACAGACAATGATGCATTACTATTCAAAACTGCAACGGTTGGGTAAAAAAGAAAATGAAATGCTATGTTTGTATGATATTCATCTCACTTGGTGTGAAAAATTGTAAAGTGCAACCCTTGCAAATTATGTTGTCAGCTTTTTGAGAATCTAGGACACTGACCTCTAGATTCCCCCAATGTGGTCAATGCAGCGGGCAAGAGATAACCACCTGTATCCATCAGACAGGTTTAGGCCCCTTGAGACATTTTACTCTTTCTGCTTATTGGAAACTGTTTGGAGCTCGTTTCAAAACAGGGGGAAATAATGAGAGATGAGACAAACATGTTTTGCAGGCTGACAGGAAACCCCCCTTTACAAGATGATAAAAATAGGCTGGAATTGTGGCTAGAGTGAGACAGCAAATAGGAAGAGAAAAATATTCAGAGTGAGAGAGGGAGGGAAAATTGTGTATGTGTGTGTGCGTGTGTGTGTGTGTGTGTCTGTCTGTCTGTTTCACTGCTTGTCTGTCTGTCTGTCTGTTTTAGTGCTTGTCTGTCTGTCTGTCTGTTTTAGTGCTTGTCTGTCTGTTGTGAGGATGAAGGAGAGAGTGTTTGGCTTGCCAAAGTACATGTCTGTTTATATTAAATCTGAAATCCAGGATCTACTGCAATCTTGGGAGAATTAGGTATATCAAGGAGAGACTGTTCTGATGCATTTTCAGTGTTTGCCAATCACACCTTTTGTCGACTGGACAGTCTTCAATAAAAATTGATGAAATGGTGAATGTTGTATTACTTGACACAATTTAAAGATACGTTTATACAGCATGTAGGTGATGATGCACCCATTTTAGAACTGATCATGCTGTATGCAGCTTCATCATTTGCTGGTTCAACCAGTCTTAAGCATACATTCCACCAAAATTGTATTTGCAATCCAAGTATATCTCCTTGGGTATTTGCACCCAGCTGTGGGTAAGAGGGCACTTGTGGCTTGCTAGAGTTGCATTACACACCATTGTACTGCTCTGTTAGCTTGAGAATGGTTGGCATACAGAGAACAAATTACGATGCCGACTTAACACCTACTGATTTTGTAAGTATTCACTGCATGACATGCATGCAGGAGAATTTGCACACAGTTGTATCCAGAAAGTCTAGTAAACCAAGGAATAAGACATGACACTGGCTCTTGCCTCCTGGAAATCAATGTGGATACTTTGATTGGAGGGGTGAAAAGTTGACTTTGTTGAAATTTGGGAGAATTAAAATATAATTTCTGTAGATCATTTTACCGACTGTAGCCTGTAGAGATGCTACATGTATGTACGCTTCACAGAAGTGTAGGTAAAACAGCGCTTTGCCTCTGATAGCATTAAAATTCCCTGAAGTGGAGAAATCTGTTTTGAATCATAGGGGTGAAACGAAGCATCAACTTCACATACTTGAAAAGAAGGAAAACTTTGGGGATAGTCAAAAGATATGACTGCAAGGTAGAGACATGCCTCACTAGCATCTCATCTATGGTATCAATTGGTCACCACCATATGTGCATAGATACCACCGTAATTTGTCTTCTTATAATCCAATGCTCTCTTGGGATACACCTTGTAGCTTTTCTTTCTCTAAAAGGGAGTGCATCTCAAGCCCTCTCGAGATAATGCACACTGTCTAATCTCACTTGACTTCTTTTGACACAGGAAGTGGGTGTGTATTATGGCAACTTCCCCCCCCCCCCCCAAAAAAAAGAAGATATCTTTTGGTTTTCCCGTTTTCACAAGCAAATGAGGAGCATTATACAAGTGTACATCATTAAAAGAGAAGCATTCAGACACTACAGGTTTGTTCAACAGCCTTTCGTATTATAGATTGATTTACTGGGCAGTAATGCAGTCACTGGGTACAGTATATGTTCCTGCTTGATCAATATGCTTTTGTAACGCATAGTCTTCTTGTAGCAATGCACAATATTGTACGGTACTATTTCAGTAAATTTATGTTTCAGTAATTCATAATGATCAGTGTATGAACATTGATAAAAGTATCTAAATAGATTTTTTATTTCCCTCCAAGAAATGATGACATAATGCTGATTTGACATCGTGAAAGGCAGTTGAGTGTGTATTGAAAAATGTGATTGAATGTACACAAAGTAAACAAAGACTGAACTCACTGAGGCAATTGCAACTTCCATTTGAAAATCAGCTGACATTATTGCACCATACTTCCAGAATTGGTGTAATATTTGGACAAGTGTGTAGAGAAAGAGGATAAACATTTATTCTGCTGCTGTGAGCTGGCATAACTGCAAATAAACACTTGGAAGAAATAATGGCGCTCAAGGGTCAAGGGTAGTGATTGAAATGGAGGAGATGTTGTGTATGTTCCAGGATGCCACAGCAATCACAGGTCCAATTAAGTTGACATAGTGTGAATAAACATACCAGCATTCAGAGTAACAAGTTTGTAATTCCTTTTACTTTTTCTTTTGTGACACTGCTAAAATGAATAGTCATATCTTGCAGAAACTTTTCTGGTCCAAAATACATTGTACACTTCCCAGGTTTTTATCTGATTTAGACAAGCAGGTACAGTGTATTTGAACGTATCCTCATTACTGGGTGAGCACCTCACACTAAAAGTTACAATTTCCTTTCTGATGGCAAATTTGTTTTGTTTTGTTTTGTTTTTGTTTTTTTCTATCAAACTTGATTATTGTATTCTGTCCACATTTCATATCAGTTTCAACTCCTTGAAAAACAAGAAGAAGAAGAAGCATGTTGGCTTTACACATTCTAGTTCTGAAAAATGAAGGCAATGGGAGTGTTATAGCAGTCGGTGTACCGACAGAATTGAATCTGTAATGTACGTATACGCACAAGTGTATGCTCTGGCCAAGGTGTACAGTAGTGTTATCAAGGTAGTAAGTGAAAAAGTGTACAAGTGCAAACAATAACAGCAAGCTGTTTGGATAAGTAGAGGGAACTAGCAGTCAAGTGCTGGAAATGGCCTGCAGCTGTCTGGGGCTCATTTTGGTGCTCTCTCTGCTTACCTTTCTTAGCACTCCCCTTCTCACTCACTACACTCCCCCTGTCTGTCTTCTTTCAATTTTCATCTTTATGGACCATTCTTTGTTATTCTCAAACCTCAGTTCAACTTTTTTGACTTCATTTTCTTGTTATGATGAAGAAGATGCCAGTTAGTCTAACTCTTCTGAGCACTAAGAAGTTACTCTTTCTTTCCAGTACTTTTAAACACCTAGTTGACTTTGTAGACAGAGGAAGTTTTTATGAACAATTATCTGTGAATGAGTTTTTCATTTTGTCAGGCAGTATGGAATTAGGGAGATATTTCCCTTGAAGCTTTAATGTAGTTAATTGATCTTATTTGTCCTGACTCTCTACTGTTTATGAGCAGCTAGTTGCAACTATACTGTAGATTTATAAATACCAATGCACTCTATTAAAATACTCTACCTTGAGGTAATGAAGTACTTGACTTTAGTGAATTCCTTCATTTGACCTTTTGGTTAAGTGGTGCTGTTTGATATCATAGTTTTTACCTCTTGAGTCTTTTTATTTCATACTCAAAGTCTATCTTTCACGTATGAAAGCATTAAACAGAAGATATGTCCAGCTGTATATGCCATATATGTCGCGAGTCTAAATTTCCGCGAATCGGGAATTCCCGGCGATTTCGCGAGTGGTTAAATTTGCGATCGTGGAGTCCTGTACTGAACGGAGAAGTGTACACGTGTACGTCACAATCACATCGGGATCAGAGGCAATATTTTTGCATGTCCTTAATTTCGCGAATAGCACCCGACTCGCGAAATTCGCGAAGATAAAAACCTCACGAAATATTCAGCGTATACAGTATTTGATAACAATGCAGCAAAGCCAGAAATAATTTTACACTATTTCATTTCAATATCATCTCTTGTCATTTTCTAGACAGCGAGATTTGCATACAAGTGGGTGTATGAATTTGTCATACTGAATAAATTGGTAGTAAATGAGGGCTGTAGAAAGTAAATGCAGTAGTTCTTATTCCCTCCCTCCCACAAAAAAAAAAAAAAAAAAAATCTTGGTGTACCTTAAAGTCTTGAATCTTTCTCTTCCTGTTTCTTTTCTCTTCTTAGTTGCTGTTTTCATTAACTGCACCGTGACGTCATCATAACGTTTGCTTGTCCCGTACCAGAGATTGATTTTTATATTTCGCCTGAAAAAAGAGTGTCTGGGGTAGTGAACCCTGAAATAGTTTGTTGTTGCTGCCTGCTCAAAATGCCAGGACTTCCAGGCAATGGAATACTGATGATGTAGGTACAATATAAGGCCCGTTCACACACAAAGGAAAAAGTGCGATTTAAAAATCGATTTTCTTATCGCGATCAAAATTTCGAAATTTTTTCCAGTGTGGACAGAAAAATCTCACTAATTACCGCGATCCTTATCGCGATCCAACTCGCACTATTAGTGCGATTTTTCAGAATAATCGCGATTATTTTGCCAAGCGTCGTGTGTGTGAGCGCGATCGAGATTCGGAAATCGGTATTTTTAGTCCCATCGTTCGCAGCGCGTGCGAAACTCTATTGGGACTGCGGGGTCAGTCTTCGGTCATGCAAGATTCGCGCATGCGCAGTTTGGCCACTGATCGTTAACTTTCCTTGCTGCGAAGTGCGTTTTTTCCCTGTGTATGAACGGTCGAAAAAAAAATCGAAATTTGGATCGCGATTGAAATTTCGATTTTCGTTGTTTGTGAACGGGCCTATATAGATGATGACTGGCGGGGGAGGGAACATACCGAATGTTCGGTATGTTCCGAATGTTCCGTATGTACCGAATGTTCCGAATGTTCGGGAGGCTATAAGTCCTGAGACGAAGTCGAGGGACTTACAATGTATAACCTCCCTCAATAGCATTTCAAACCCTGAGGGTGGAACGTTTGGTACATGTTCCCGACAACAAAAGTCATCATCTGTTATATTATATGGGTTAGTCAAATACGTCAAATACATCAACGTCAACCACCAGCACAACACACTCGATCGCTCGCTCGCGCAGAGCCAAATTCACTGTGCGCGCGCGGTCCTAGGCCTTCTGTCATTTGTTACGTGAAATGTGAAAATGTTTTCCCATGGGAGAACATTACAAAAATGTTTGCCCATGGGCGAACATAACGAATGTGCCTCCGTCACGTGACTTTGTTTAGCCAATCACTAAACCGGTATTTGACTAACCCATTTTATGTTGTACTATGTACATGTAATACTCCTAGTACTGAATTATACATGTAGTGGCCAAATACTTCAGTAGTAGGGCCAACCCTGTGTTCAAGCTATTCCATGAAATACTAGTGTGTGGTCACTGCAAACTTCCTCTTCACGGTTCCCTCATCAAACAGTCATACACAAGTTAGAAAATTGGTTTATTATCAACAAGAGCATAGAGTAATCAGCTGGAACAAGAGCAGATCAATACTTGCATACAGAATGCATACCTTTCAAAGGCCAACCCATTTAGTGGTCCAGTGACATTTCCTGTGTGAGCAAACAAAATGAAAATGAATGTCTACAGGAGTGATGGCAAAGATGTGCGATTTACAGAAAGAAAAGTTGACCCAAATTATACAGAGTAACACTGGAGTAAAGAAATAAATTGAATATACCAGTCATTACTTTTCCTGTGATTAGTATAATATAATTATTCAAAAGTATTGAGATTGACAAAAATTGTCCAGTTTGAAAGGTTGTAGGATACAATGTACGTGTAAATACATCAGCCAAAAGCAACAAGGATTGTGCATTGTAGTACAGGTGTGCATTGTATTTGTGAAGTTCATCCTTGCGGTTCTCAAACAAATGGTATAAAATGCGTTCACAAAATTTGCATTGACTAGTTAATCTACAATGTACAAGTGTAGGTTAGGTACACACTGTAACACTCTGTTACATTTTATATCCTACTTCGTCAGCAAGATCAGTTTCTTGATACTTTACAATGTAAGTGACATCTTTCAGTATGAAAGTTTTACTGAATTGCTGTATCAAATTACATACAATGTTTGTACAAAATATGGCCAAAGCTACAGTATCACTGCAATCTGTATTAAAATTACAATGTATGACATGTTGAAATTTGATCTTCCTGTTGGTACCACTATTTGGTAATGGAGGAAAATTCTTTGGGAGCTGTTGTGCAATCAATCTACAATTGTATCTTTGATACATTGTGTAAAGTGCATTGTACAAAATGTAGGCCTATATTGTACGTTTTCAGTGTTTTTTAATGCAATTCTTTACGGATGCTGTATGTACATTGTTGTTTCCAATTCTTTAAATCTTGTTAGTGAGTTGACATGCCATGTTCGAATGTTTCAATGGTTGTGTGTGTGTGTGTGTGTGTGTGTGTTTCATTCCTCTCCTTGTGCTGTGCATTTCTCTCCACAAAAAATTCTCTGTCTCCCTTTTAAGCACTACACTTACAAAGAGAGCAAAGTACAATGTAAATAGTTTCCAGCACTCGGCCACACAGTGCAATGGTGGAAGTTTGCATGAATGAAGTCACAGAACCCTTGAGCATTCTTCCATGGGCCAGTAAATAGTGATTGCCCCTTCTGTCTCAGCCACCCCCTTATTTGGATTACCACTTTACTGCAAAGTGCTGTCATATGTAGTCCTGGTAAATACCACTTTCTCTAGTATGATCACAGAGTAACAAATCAGGTGATTAGCCCCAAGGTGTGAGGGGAATCTGCATGAAAGCCATTGACGATGCAAACCCGTGTTTTGTCACTTCAAGATGGTCAGTTTCTGTATTTCTTCTGTTTGTTGAATCCCGGGCAAAGCGAGCAAGAAATCATGTTTTAGGGGCGGGTTTGTGGTGGTAGGGACCATGTGCCATCCACAGATAAAATTTTTTGAAAATTAGAGTTAAAGTGAAGAAGTACACCTGATGCCATATAATAGCATAATCCATAAGGCAGGATTTTGATTAAATGTAGCTATTTCCTAAGATTAGCCGAGCTGGGATGGCCTAGTAATAGGTCACGCTGCCCTGACAAACTCAGTTATGTCTGTGCAATGTGAACACACATGCACAGTATAGTCCACCAGTCTGGGAGGTCAAGTTTGTGACTCTCATCATTGAAAGTGGATTGTTGTGTGGACTGTGCCAGTGATAATGATTTGATTGATTTGTGATCTGCAAGTCACGTCACACATGTGCTACTGTATGCCCACCCTGTGAAAACAAGACGGATAGATAAATGAATGAATGAATGAATACATACATTTTAAATAAATAAATGAAATAATGAATAATATTACCATACATACATACATACATAAGTAAATGAATATGAATGAATAAATAAATAAATAAATAGATAAACTGAAATTGTACAATTGTATGATGTGCCTTTCTGAAAGCTCTCAATCTGGAAGTGCTCACAACGTGACCCAAAACTCTCTATCATTTAATGTGAATGGGGCAGATGTTTGGTCATTTGACATTGTCTTGCATAATCAACTTTTTTTTTCCTGAAATCCAAACCTGATTTAGCCTCTTGTTACTTGCTGTGTGCTTGACAATGAGTTATGAATCCACTAAATTGAACAGTATTCAGGTTCAGTGGCCTCCAGTGGTTGCACAAGTTAGAACATGAATTCTGCATGCCCTGCAACCTGCCTTGGCGAATTGCTCGCTGTTCCACCTGGGTTTGTCCCACCTTGAGATTTATGGATGGATCAGCAATTTGTCATTTACATGAGACAGCAAGTTATTTCTGAAAGCTACAAATCCATCTGACTCCTACTGATTAGAAGAGCTAGGGCCTAGCTGATGAAGGATTCCTTGCTCTTCTTTTTAATAGATCATGTAAAATTTTGTGGAGAGCTTAGCAAATATATCACAGAAACTTCTGTGAATCCAACAATCATATGAGAGACTTTATAAAATCATACAGTGTAGTAAATGGCTAGAAGGGAAGTGTTTACAAGAGTACATTTATACCAAATTCATGTTGAAATAAATTTTATAATTATAAAACATTCTTCCAACTTGTATCATTGGACAACTCTTATTACCAACTTCAGTATCATGACTTTTCTTTTAAAATCACCAGTTTGTGAAATTGATGTATAGGCCTACAAGCAGTTATGCTCAACTGAAATAAAAAGAGAGACTTTGAAAAGTGGCAATATGCTGATTTTGTCCAGTTTCAAGATCTGCATCACAATGTATGCAAGTAGAATTAAGAAATAATTCTGAACTCTGTGGCAGAATTTTTTAAAATCAGTTTGGGCAAATATTTAAAAGATTTATAGAGAGCTCTATGTTATCTTATGTACATATTTCATACATTTTATGAGAAGGTAAACACAAACATATCACCTAAATGAGTGCCATGCATACCCATCTCGCTCTAGCCCTAGAGGCACACATGTAATGCTTCCCTTGTCTTAGTTATCTATTTTTAGCTTGGACAAGTGGATGTTGTGAAATGAGTTGCAGGATTTGTTTGTGGAGGAAGTTGTGTGGGGTGAGAGAGGGCGGATGTTTACGCTGTTTCAGCACACAAAGTCAGGATTGTTTGTAGAACTTGTCAGAGGCTGCAGGTGAAAACATATCATATCATGAATGTTGTTTAGGTCTGTGTGTAGTTACATGAACAATGAGGAAAATATTAGTATACCCCTTGAATTGGATGACAAGCTACACTGTACCATAGCAACAATTATAAAGCTGTAGATGAATTGATTGATCACTACTCTCAATGCACTAATATGAATACAGTGCCGCAAATTTGTGTGGACTAGATACAGTGCCATGGAGCTGCCAATACAACACAGTGTGTTGTATACTCTATGATAGTACATGTTTACACAGACCAGTGACACCTTGAGTAGCCTGCATTGCCATCGATTCTAGACTGCTTGTTAATGTGACAGTAATAGGGGGTAAAAACAGAAGAGTACAAAATCTAGCCTGGCTTCGCAAACCAAAATTGCAATATTATTTGAAGAATGCTGCTTTCTTGGTCATTGTTGTTTTTTACAAACACTTTGGCCCGAATTCACGAAGGTGGTACAAATGAAACCATGGTTTAAACCATGGACAAAAACCATGGAGCGCCAAGTGTCGCACGGAATATTTCGTTACGAAATTGGTCATTTCGTCGACAAAATGACCGTTTCATTAACGAAATTATCATTTCGTGGAAAAAATGTTCCTTTAGTGACAAAATGTTGTCATTTCGTTACAAAATAATCATTTCATGGACGTAATGACCGCTTTAGTAACGAAATATTCCAAGCGACACTTGGCGCTCCATGGTTTTTGTCCATGGTTTAAACCATGGTTTCATTTGTACCACCTTTGTGAATTCGGGCCTTTGTGTGTATCATTCAACTATGATAATGTGTGGACAAACGGGTAATATTGAGTGTGGAGGAGAGGTTGAATCATGTCCTACCTTCCAAGACAGTCTTCATGTATATACAGTAATCGGTGCTAACACTACAAATTTGACATGTAGTTTTTGTGTGCTCTACCATCTCACAGAGTCGACAAAGCTGAAAGATCTGTACTTTCACTGTACGCTGGTTCTAAATTAATTTGGTGGTGATCCCTATTGTGAATACACATGTACGTACATTATGTATATTGCAGCCTTTGCTTGTACATTGTTTTCGCATGCACCTGTGACATCCTCCGCCGGCTAAATGGCAATGATTTATTGAATAAAGATACCATTAATAATGATAATAATAATAATAATAATAATAATAATAATAATAATAATAATAATAATAATAATAATAATAATAATAATTGCAGAGTGACAAAATTTCTACGTTACACACTGTACATACAGTAGAAAGGGAATGTGACATACATGTAGGTAATCCATGGTGTTTTGTTGTGAAGCAGCAGCAGCAATGTGTTGGTTAGAGGAGAAGAGTTGTCCACTTGGTAAAGTTTGCATTGCACTATGCATTCAGAACAGCAACATGAAGGAGACTATTGTATGAAAAAACAATCTTATACTCACAAAACATTTTAGACCTTGTACATACTGTATGTAACAACACATTGACTACTGTAAAAGTGGATATTTTCGCATGACTAATTTTTTGTGCTTGGCCCGGTAAGAAGAAGTTCGCATGTTTTCAATTCCGCGGAATCAAGACATCATGCACAGGAACATATAACAAGCAAAAATATTTGTGTGCTTTTATTTTCGCACTAGTTTCTGGTTGCGTGAAATGCGCGAAAATTTCAACACCTCGAAAGTTTCCACTTTTACAGTATCAGAGTCATGGCACTGGCTTTACACAGTTTTTCTCTATTGGAACTATTATGGGATGTGTTGCAAGGAATGACCCTGCTTACAAAAAATATTAGTTCAGTTTATTTCAAGTTTGAATAGTACTTGTACATGTATCTACATTAGCTGAATTTTGAATAGAATGAGATTAGAAATCAATGAATTGTTGATGGCAATAGACGAGGGATAATGTATCCCCATAATTCACATGTTACAACGTTCAAGACAGTCACCATGATATTGTTCAGTAGGTGTCTCAGTGAGTTTGAACAACTCACCTTTCATGCCTCCTTTCTAAAACAAGTCACACTGGGGACTTTTCAAAAAGTTGCCTTTTGCAGTCTCATCTAAAAACAAGGCAGCTAGTTTATACTCCCATGGTAGTTTGTAACAGACCTGCTGGATTTCAGTCTGCCACACTACTCTACATACCAGAATGATGAGGTCTGCTGCATTTACTGTCTATAGGATGTGACTGTATGTTAGCCAGCCAGCCCTGTACTATTCAGAGACAGAGACAAAGATCCCATCAGAAAGGCAGAGGAAATGGTTGCATCTATGCACCACTGCCTAGCAATGAGTGCAGCTTTCAACTGAATTAGACTAGATTTGCATCTTGTGAATGGCTACTGGGTGGGAGAGGGTGTGGATTACAGAGTTTTTATCTATTTTCCTTTTTCTGTGTAGCTAATTGTGTAAAGTGTTATTCACTATGACCTTGAGGAAATGTTACAGTCTGTTAAACATTAGAGTTGTTTTAATAGTGTGGCTTGCATTATATCCATGGAGAAAATGGCTCTGTACATTATCATACAATGTATTACTACCTGAAGCATCATCATAGGAAAGATCTACCTGGAGAGTAAAAAATCCAATGGCATGAGTGAAATCATTATTACTCCTTCCAATTATTCAAAGCTGAAAAGAAGGTGAGAAAAAATGAAAGTCTGTTTGCTAGCAAGAAGGCAAGGACTGATGATGAAGAATTATGAATCAATGAGTAAAGAAAAAGTGGGAATACTGTATACAGTAGATAGCTGGAGACCAATAATGTGGTACATACAGTAAAGTACGTATGATATTGGTTCCAGCAGAAGGGCATGTTGAATCCTGAAAAGAATGCTCACCAAAGAAATGTGTCATCAACTCACTGAAAATAACTTTAAGAGTGTACGAAGTAATGCATAGATCTTGTTTTTCTTTATTGTTGTCTTGCCATCTTTACTATTATACTCAACATGTTAAACTTTAAAGGGGTGGTATATGGGCTTTTAACTTTTTGTGAGATACATAGTACCAAAAAACGTTTTATGAAGTAGTACAGAGCATGCCATTCTAAGAGGAATTCAAAGTTTAGTTGACAAAGATTGATTTTTTTTAATAGCTTAGACATCAAAAAAAGTAAAACAGCAATCGTAATAAAAGGTGGTTCCTTCAAACAGACTTTTGAACCTTTTGAAACCACTGTACATGAGGTCTCCCAATAGTTTCTATTCTCCTCTTTATAGTCCTTCATGTCAGCCTGGTGAATTAGACTCTGCCACATCAATTGGCTGATCTCCAACTTAAATCATACCTTTTTCAAAGAGACTTTCCCAATGAAACTATGTTGGTATGAAATGAAGATATTATGTGATTGTATCCTGGCCAGAGCTGAGGGGACATCAGCAAATATTGATTCTTTGCTGCACCTTAGTTTAACCCAGACACAGTGGACCACTAATCCTGTACAGCGGATATTGGTCTTGCTCAATTAAAGCTCCAGTATAGTACTTTTTTTTTTAAAATCATGTCTTTTGGGGCAGATTAGTCTTAACCCTTCAATACTTGAACAGTGTAGGTTCCATGCAATGTCAAACTTGTGGTTCTGAATGAAGCAATGATTTTCATGCTATTTTACACTGATCATGTATGATCTACATGATTGTGTAATAACAATATAATGTGATATTTGTGCGTGGTAGTAGGGTAGTGCAGGAATGATATAAACTAGGCAAAGGAACATACATGCCCACAGCCTACAATAGAGCATTTACACACACACACACACACGTGCACACACACACACACACACACACACACACACACACACATACACATAAATAAGGGTTGCTGTAGTGATGGAGATGACTTGGTATTGGGGTGGTCATGTGATTGAAAGGTTTATTTGCACAAAGTCATGTAAGAAGTACATGGTAAAAAAAAAAATCAAAATGACACTATAAAAACATCATCCAAGGCACATTTTCATTACAATTGCATTTTTAGATCTACAATGTATACTTTACAGATGTCAATTTCTCTGACTGCATTTCAAATATACACCATTGTAATATTTTATGTGACAGTCTACTGATGCATTGTACAATAACTCAAATTTGCAGCACAGTTGATGTGTTGCCCCTACTGTGTATTTGACTGTTTGTTTGTTGATCATATGCTTTTTTCTTCCCCATATAAAGTTTAATGTACTACATGTACAGTGAGACTATCTTTGTACATTGTAGGAAACTTGTCTTCACAGAGGGCTGATCAGGTCGTTAACATAACCTTGCACCTTAAAGGGATGCAGGCATCACCATCCATGGATGCTCCTTCATTAGTGGCACATAAAGAGCTCTTTTTGCAGTTCTGCTTCAGTTCTCAGATTCATTGTGACAAGTGTGTGTGTGTGTGTTTGTTTCAGTGTGAGTACATTCAGAGGCAAAAGCAATGACTTCATTTCATCTCAGTTGAAAATGTCTGGCCACTAGGTGATGGCTGGTAGTACGAGGTCTTAAAATATTTTCCACAAGTTTTCTTGGACTTTTACACATATTGTATCTTTAAGCCATAGTTCCTTCTATCTTGAAATGAGTACTGTAAAAGTGGATATTTTCGCGTGACTAATTTTTCGCGCTAGGCCGGGTCAGAAGAGTTTCGTGTGTTTTTAATTCCGCGGAATCAAGACATCACGCACAGGAACGTATGGCAAGCAAAAATATTCGCGTGTTTTTATTTTCGCGCTAGTTTCTGGTTGCGCGAAATGCGCGAAAATTTCAACACCGCGAAAATTTCCACTTTAACAGTACTTTGTTTCTACCATTATACAATCTTGGTTGATATAGTCCTACTGAATGTAATTTACATGTACATTGTACATAAATACAAGTGCATGTAGACCGTCAGGGAAGTACACATGTAGTTCACATTGCACCTACTTTACTCAGTTGTATTAGATGACAGTTGCTCTAAACATTGACTTAGTACATTGTACCTTGTAAAACATTGTGCATTATTGTACATACTACATTGTATGTACATGTAGGACCACTTGCGTGGTGGCTTGTATAGAAAGTTGTTTATTTTTCAGTAAAATGTGTTCAACTGAATAATCTTAAAATATGAAGTTCTGGTACACAATCACCTACTTTGTTATCCTCCAGAAAATTATGAGATTATGAAATACAAAAATGTCACAAACATGACTGATAGTTCTAAAGTTGACTTCATTTGATTTGATTTGATTTGATTTAATAGGAAAATTAGGCAGGTTATTGGACAAGTAACTGACTAGTCTTTACAATGTATGCATGGTCATGAATTCTGTGTGCCTCAACACATAGCAAGACATGAATGATCCAAGTATCAGTCACACAGACAGGTCCATGTATTAGTCACACAGCATGTACGACTTTCTTGACGTGTATCCCCCTCACTTCACATACCAAATCATCTACACTTGTATGAATCCACTCATTTTTTTTTTTAAGGCTGTCCTTTCAAAGTTTATACTGCACAACATTATGTGTGTATCAATCACACATTTGTATGGCTTTTTGTTAATAGTATTGAACACTGAGCACATTCCCTGCAATGTACACTTGTGATTTTTTTTTGTCTGCTCCTAAGAAGAAGAAGAAGGAGAGAGAGAGAGAGAGAGAAGAAGAAGAAGAAGAAGAAGAAGAAGAAGAAGAAGAAGAAAAAGAAATTCCTATTGTTCCAATAAAGTGTTGTCAGATTTGACGGAGGATGAGTAAGGTCGTATTAAAGTAGCAGCCATACTGTAAAATGAGGAACAATTGAGGCATGCAACTTTTGTGAATTAGAGCCGACAGGGAATAATTTTCTTGGTATTGCATAGCAATTTGCTATGCATTTTGGTATGACTGCTATACAAAATGTAATTTCCATAGCAGTTTCATTACATAGACTTGTATACCATTTTGTTGAAAAAGAATGTACATCGACAAAAATTGCTATTCAATTTCGAGAAGGAAAATTATTCCCTGAGCTGACAACCTTTTTTGCAGCATGAAACTTTTGCAAATTGGTGCTGGCATTCTGTGCATTGTGTACACAAAAACTTTTTGTGTATTTTTTTTTACTTTTGCAAATCTTGGTTCCTTAAATTCTCGAAAGTTTTGTGTGCACCTAAATTTCTGGTTTTACAATGTACACTCAGTGTTAAGTCATAGAATTAATGTAGGATGTGAACTAAGGAAGGCGGTTAGAGATGCTACACAATGATAGGCCTACTGTCAGATTGTGACAGTCCTTTGTGACAGTATTTGTTTCAATAGGATGTGACATGAAATGCATTGATTGACTTCCATTCATCATACAGACATTACCCAACTGCCGAGTGTTGCAGTTGATTGTGGGTTTTCACTTCCTGTCTCAATCATGTATGGTAGGGGGATGTTGGGAATCAATGCCTTGGATGGGAGATGTTGAGAATCAATGCCTTGGATGTTAAAGCCTCTGACAGAAATATCGACCTGGGCACACTTCATTTAGCACTAGCCCAGAGAGATTTTTCACTGACCAGTGGGTTAAATCAATGTCCCCCAGTGACTGTGTTCTACATATTGTACCACCTAGCCTATTCAAATGTGATTGGATGTTTTCTTTTCATTGTGAGTTTTATTCAGGTGTCTGCTGTTGTCATGGGACATTTAAAAGTTGTGATGGCTGCTGTGTAGAATCACTGAGGATGCAATGAATTTTATAGAATATATTTAACATCTTTATTCTCAGACAAACAATGCCTGGAAAAGCTGTCATTTTTATGATAATATATGAAGTAGAGTGCTTTTTGCACTGCAAGCAGGATAAACCAAGTGTATGGTCAGCCAGATAGCTTCTGTGAGCATGAGATGAGTGCATTGGGTTCATTTGACAGCTTATTTTGTGCATCTTAAAATTGAACTAGATTTCAGATTGACTCTAGTGGTGACAGTGACATTAGTTACGTTCAGATGGGAGCCCTTAACCTCGAAGTTAGGAAACTTTGAGGTTAGAGCTTGTAGTTAGGGACCGTGAAGACGCACTCGTAGTTAGCAAACCTCGAGGTTTGCTCGATGTTTCGAGCCACGAGAAATCTTATGGTTAGCGCTCTAACCACGAGCCGCGGGGGGTCCCCACTCGTAGTTAAGCACCGTGTGGACACAAAAAACAACGAACTCGAAGTTAAGAGTGACCTCGCCGTAATCTCCAGCCCCCACAATTTCCCTCTGCTTCCGGGTCAACCTCCCAAACGTACACCACAAATACGCTGCACGTGAAAAACCTATGACGCACGACACAACAACATCATCTTTTCTTCCCATGCGCTTGATCTCTGAAACTGAACACGTCGAACTCGCTAAGCTGTATTCTATATTCTTCTCCAACACTAAAAAAATGTTTTCGACGAATGTCTTCATAAAGGCATAAAGTCATCAGTGCAGTGCTATCTCTGCATACCATGACAGAGAAAAAGAGTACCTGTATGCGAGTCCGACAGGGTTGGACTAAAGAATAAATAGACGCCTTGTTAGCAGTGTGGGCTGAAACTTCCTGTTTTGTGGTTTTAACATCGAGTGGCACCCACTCGTAGTTATGGGGGGCAGAAGCTTAACCTCGAGGTTTCGTAACCTCGAGGTTAAGATTCGTCGTGTGGACACACGTTGTAGTTAGGGGGCAAGAGCTAAACCTCGAGGTTTCCTAACCTCGAGGTTAGGGCCTGCCGTCTGAACGTAACTAATGACAAAAGTAATGTTGGGCAGGAGAATGCTAAATCTTAAGTGGGCAAAAATATATCTTGAGTGGGAGAAATTCAAACTCAAGCAGTTTGCTTCGGCTTGTGATGGTCTTTTGGAGTGATTGCAGTGATTTCACCCAAACCAGGTCTCTTTGCATAGTACCTTCTATGGTATAACCCAAAACTTGCAGAATGCATACAAACTCTGATCTGTGCACTCTGTAAATACTTCCTGACAAGAGTCAACAAATTTTGCTCTGATCGATCACCGATCACGTATCTTGAAACAACACACATCAGTCACACAGCTTTGCCAAGTGTTGGTGAATATGATCAAATATTTCCCCTCCTCAATGGGATCCACTCACCCTACACTTGATTGTTTCTCAGTCTTGAGGAATACTTCTGACTCAGTAACAAAGGATAGAGAGAAACATTTTTTTTCTTTTAATCAGAACATTTCCAGACATTTGCTGTAATAAAGTATACCAGTTCTACTGTCTTTGAAAATTTCACAAAGAAAGTTCCTTATAAAATGCAGATATTGCCACTTCTTATCACTTCAAACTCATTTACACAGTGGCACCTTCTCAAAAGAAACTCTCTGTAAGTTCCATGTACTTTACACTGTATACACCATATAAAGCATGAAATATACAGAAAGATTTTGTGAAGTGGGACTTGAAAGACGATTTTGATTTGAATTGCAATTGAAAAACAATGTGTAACAAGAGAGCAGTTAAAGCATCTCTGTGTATGTTGCTCGCATTGTAACAATTGGTTTTTGATAAATGTCACCCCTTCAGACATAACGCCATTTGTTTAACATAGTCGCTGTTACATGTATATTCCATGGTTGTACGTAATTTACATCATGTCATGAAGATATAACGCTTCTCATCCTTGTGACCATGGTCACGTTACAGCATTTTGACCAATCGCACATTTTTATAGTATCTATATAGGTCATATAATATTATATAGATGATGACTGGCGGGGGAGGGAACATACCGAATGTTCCACCCGAAGGGTTTGAAATGCTATTAAGGGAGGTTATAAGTCCCGAAACGAAGTCAAGGGACTTTAGCCTCCCGAAATAGCATTTCAAACCCTGAGGGTGGAATGTTTGGTACATGTTCCCGACAACAAAAGTCATCATCTGTTATATTATATGGGTTAGTCAAATACGTCAAATACGTCAACGTCAACCACCAGCACAACGCACTCGCTCACTCGCGTGTTGCAGAAACAAATTCACTGTGCGCGCGCGGTCCTAGGCCTTCTGTCATTTGTTACGTGAAAATGTTTTCTCATGGGAAAACATAACAAAAATATTCGCCCATGGGCAAACAAAAAGAATGTGCCTCCATCATGTGACTGTGTTTAGCCAATCACTAACCGGTATTTGACTAATCCATTTGATATTTATAACAGTTTATTACTTTCCCTCCTTCCAGATGGTGGAGTGTACCATGACATTCATGTCATAGGATTTTTTTTTTCAAGATATTTACTATGCAAATATTGGTCAACTTGCAAAATTTGCAAAAATCAAATATCAGTATAAAGATGAGTTGAAAGAGTGTCAGTGTATTGTTGAAAGTCCTGTGTCAACCTTCATTTTGCCTTTGAATCATGGGAATGCTTAAGACGACAGGTCATGTACAGTGTACATAGGTGAAGCTTTTTACTGGCATCATTCTTACATAAGGAGTCAACCTACTCATCTCCACACAACCCTCTCAGTATGTTTGTCTGACATTTGCAGAGGTACAGTAACCCCTCTATGCTTACAACACAGTCACATGATCCAGACAACATGAGTTGTTCTCTTTGAGACTCTTGCTACAATTTGTGGAATTACAGTGCATTCCCATTATAACGAACACATTTATAAAAAAAAAAATTCTGGTTACAACGAAGTAAAAATTCAGGTCACAACATTATGTGCTCTATGTTTTTTATTGTAAACTCAAATTTATTTGTTTATTTATTGTTACGGAATTTCGATGTCTAAAATGAAAAAAAAAGTGCCAGTCCCGTGGACTTTGTTATAATTGGAGTCCACTGTATTATCATTTGCTTTGTTTATTTTCTGAATTTTGTATCCATATTGTTATTTTCTTCATAATCTCAATGAATAGATTTTTAAAGACATTTTCCAAGCAGGAAACCTATCCTTAAATGTCAATTAGATTTAAGATATTTAATTGTAGTAACACTTACATGTAATTGTTGAAGAATCGTGAAAGGTCTAAAAATATGATTAACTATTGTCTTGTGGTAGTCATGTTGTTCATCATTATCTACCACAAAACAAGAGTTGTAAACCATCAAAACTTTATCAAATGTGTGTGACGAGCACAGTTATTATAAACCACACTTGATATAAAGATCTCTTTATACTCTGACAGACTACATAATGTCTATTTAAAAAGCATTCAAAGATCTATTACAACATTTATTAGCTGCTTATACATTTCACAGTACTGCACAGGTGTGTAGTGCATTTGTGATTGCAATTTACTGTTGTAATTTTGAAGTACAAGTCAGCTTTATTAAATCATGTATCAAGAAAGTTTAGTAGAGATTGAACTATCCTTTACATAAAGAGATGAAAACTTTGCATATTTTTTAGGGGAACAATATTGGTTGCAAGCTCTTGTGCAGATTACACTGTAGGCAGGGTATGCTATCACCTCACAAGTCTTTCATTAACTTCCACAAAGAAAAAAACACACAAAAAAAACTGGATTATTTTCCTGTTTGTACGTATCATCACAGAGGAAAACTTACATCCTTTGCCACAAATCGCTGTAATGTTGTAATAACCACAGGGTGATAGCAAATCAAGCTGCTGAAAGCTGCTCATCCAATACTTGGGGTAGTGGCAAGCCAGTGGAAAAATATGTTGTCCAGTGGGGCATGAGCTTTCCATCCTTAACAGAGTCTTTGTGAGAGACAAAATCACCATTTTGCTTTAATATGGCAAAGATTCTGATAAGATTGAAAACTTGGGTCCCTTTGACTCCAGCCAAACGGTGATGACTTCCAGAGGTTGCAGTAGCTGACTATTATGTTAAATGATTTTTATAACAACTTTTGTGTGCAAACCAGAAGAGTTTTGAGGATGTGACATCATGTCTAATTTGCATAAATTTACATATGATGTGACAGCAATCAATATCATTGTCCTGTGAAAACAAGTCAAACCTTACAATTTCTTACATTTTCATTTTATTTGTCTAATTGTGATGAAACTTATACAATTGTTTGTTGGATTTTACCCATAGATCTGTTACATTCAACTTGACCATAGATTGGAATCAAACTTCTAATACTTAAGATTTTATATAGAGGTCTGAGACTGTCCATGCGGGATCTTTCTTTTATATTGTGTATCAAGCTGATAGTGTAGTTGCACTTTTACACAGTAAAGACACAATAAAAAGAGTCACCAAGACTTAAAAGGGATGTTGATAACCAAGTTGTTAGGCTATATTTGTAAATGGAGCAAGGGGTTGAAAAAGGGCTAGATCAATCAGCCTGGGTTGGCCCCAAGTTCACTTGCCACATATCAGATGTACATTCTTGGCAGTGAGAAGACAGTTTGTATGCCATGATTTGGATGTGTTGATGATGGCCCATGCTTCTCACTTGACATACTGTCAATGATTGTCAGTCAGTTAATGTTATTCTCATTCCCCAATATGACTTTGCAAGAGAATATCTGCAGCCTGTGTAGTTGATTTTAGCCTTATATGAGGGGCCAACAGAAATTTGAATGCCGATAAGCTGAAAATGACTGTGCTATTGCATTTTCTGTCGTAATGTATTTATACATTAAAATTATTATTATTATTATTATTTTCGGGGGGGGGGGAGGTATTCATGTGGATAAATTTATGCAGTAGTAAAATAATTATCTGAATCAGTGTTTACAAAAAAAAAAAATATTGAATAGACTGATAGCCAAGTTATGATTTTTTTTTTTCTCTTGATTTCAACAAATCCCAAAGAGGGCATCTCTAGGAACCTTAACCAAACCATAAACAGTTTCTGTATTTCTGTCATAAATTTAGCCTATCTATAAATTGCATACCATGATATCAAAACAAAAAAACTGATACTTAAAGGGAATCTCTCCCCTAAAATTTGAATTTGAGAGGTGTGAGAGCATGTCCTAGGAACTCTAGAGAAAATTCTATCCCATCACAAAAAATGCCCAAAACATAGATCAGCATGCACTAGTGCGTGCTGCAATAGTAGCGAGATCTGAGAATATTAGTCGCGCATAGACCATCGGTGTGTGCACATTTCCTTCCTTCGCCTCCGTCTGCACACAGCTATATTGAATACTGTCCATCGGTATCACCTCATCGAGCCATGTGTGCATCCGCATGAGTAGAGGCTGCAGCGGCTGCCTGGTCAGTGGCCCGGCACGGCGCGGCGTGGCAGCACCAACCTAGCTGCGTATGTGGACATTTGCGTGCGTTTGCGTGTTTTGAGAGTATCGTAGTACACTGATCGTACAGAAAATTATCGAACTATGCAATCGAATGCCGTCGATAACGCAAGACAACTACTCTTAGATTAAGGTGCAAGTAATTTTTGGCATTTTAGAGATTGCTCTATGTCTCTTTAACAGATATCTCTGTATGCGAGTAATGTTGCACTCTTATATTACATAGGGAGATTACCAGTACAATAACCTACAATGTAAGAAAACAAAATTTCTGTGTACAGATGCACTTAAAGATGCACTTGAAGATGCACGTTCAGCCACAGAAAAAATAGTTCATGCTCTTATATCATCCCGACTTGACTTTGGTAATGCACTCCAATTTCAGCTACCACAATCTCAACTTTCACGGTTACAAAAATTGCAAAATTCAGCAGCCCGCATTGTTACCCTTACCAGGAGAAATACTCACATTACCCCTGTTTTGTCCTCATTGCATTGGTTACCTGTTGAATCTCGTATTGTATTTAAACTATTACTATTTGTTTTTCATTGCATACACGGATCTGCCCCAGAGTACAATGTTAATTTACTGACTGATTAATTACTGATTAATTTATAATCCTTCCAGATGTTTAAGGTCATCCGATTGTAGATTGCTTGTTGTTCCAAAACGAAGAAATCATGGGGGGATCGGTCATTTGCACATGCTGGACCTTACCTGTGGAATCAGTTGCCTCAAGCTATCTGTCACATTTCGAATGTTGACTCCTTTAAAGTTGCCCTCAAGACTCATTTGTTCGTGACCATTTCAGGGATGCCAAGTTCAAAAAATTTTTATGAGTGAGACTTTCATGACTCGGCATCTCGACGCGCGAATGTGCGTGCGAGCGAGGGTGTGGGAGGGGTTTTTCCTCCCTGTGGCCTTTCACGTTAGGGAGCTTTTTCAATTTTTAGCTCTTAATGGTGCGACTAGAGTTGTAGGTGCATATTTACGTGACTATTTTTCTTAGTTTGACAGACAAAAGGGAAATATACCTTCAATTGCAACTATTACTTAAATCCTTTGAGCTATGCTCCTTATTAAATAGGCCAAAGTTGCAGACTTCGCCCGATATGTGAGAAAAATGGGTGCCATGCGTGAGATCGTGAGACGGCCCCTAAATGCTTGAGTCTCACTCAGAATGCTTGAGACTTGGTAGCTCTGCCATTTTCCAGTAGAATTTTATATTATGATGTATATTTTTTCATTATCATTATTGTGTCATTCATTTTCATGTGCATGTTTGTGTAGAAAGGATTTTTGTATTTCGTAACTTACTTCTTCTACTGCGCCTTGAGCACGTTAACTATGTGGAACTGGCGCATTATAATTACCCTGTATTATTATTATTATTATTAAAAGAAAAGAGTAATATGAAGTGTGATTTGTTGAGGTACATGAATCACCAGAGATGCCAACTGTTACTTTTTTTTCCAGTATTTTGTATCATTTTTTACCAAAAAATACTGCTGTTTTCACGGAAAATACTGTTTTTCCTTAAATTTATATCTACAGATGTTTATTGCAGGAAACATAAAAATAATGTTTTCCATAAAAGATGCCTCTTCAGCCCTGAGAGTACTGCACTGCTATTTAGCTGTACAAGGTTGGGATCCCTGTACCCATGAGTCACATCAATCAGTGTGACCAAATCACAGTTTCCATTTGGTACCATACTATATAAACTACTGTACTAAGATGAAATTTGTTGTGATGGATCCCTCCATATCATCTGAAATAGATGTGAAAAAATAAAATGAATCACTTTAAACCTGTGAGTATCGAAGACAATAATGGCCAGAGAGCTCTCTCTGTAAGACACATTTTCTGCAATCGTCATCATACCTATGACACATCCTGTGTCAAAAATGTTCTCATAAAGAAAAATGCTTCTGTTGTCAGTATGACTAGTTTTTGATGAGTGCTGTTTCACAATACATGTATGCCTCAATCTAGATTTCAACTCAACCCATCAACAAGCTTTCTGTTCACACTTTCCTGTCAATCTGGAAAGCATTTTGATCTGGGTCAACAGTTTTCTTTCAGTACTCTGGCAAATTAGGTTCTGTTATGGAAGAGTAGTGAGTTCACAAATGCATTATTCCTTTGAGACAGCTGGGAGTGAGACTATGTAGGTCATCACTGTGTGCAGCAGGGTTGTGAAAACATGGAGGACAAGTATGCTTGGAGGAATTTCATGCTGAACTTGGAAATGACAGCAGGGCACTAGTAGTGCCTCTTAATGTCCCTTCATATTAAACCAGAGAAGTGGTAGTCTTAAAGGTATAACATGCAGTCATGTTTTAGGCATTGTATGAAAGATTAATGTAGATGCTTCTCTCACGATGCAGGCATATTTTGTCATACTTGTATACTGATGATATTCGTGTAGAGAGTACTAAAATTGTAAATCATTCAAAAGTGTATATGTAAGCCTACCCTATTTTTTTTTTCTCCACCAAGGTGCAAGTTTATGCAATGATGCAGTGTAAAATTTACATCTAAGCAGGTTGTAACTTGGGAGACTAATACTGTAGCTGGGCCGTAGCTCTTCCTTGTTGACTGGAGTGGCATTTTGCAAATTGTAATAAATTTTTGCTGCATGCTGTGCTGCAGAGAAGGAGGTCTGCAGTTTCTGTGCTGACTCACCCAACATGGAGTACATAAAATGACAAGATGACTCATTTCTCACACATCAGTATGACCCATTCCTCTAGTCATGAGCAATATCTAGTCAACAGGTTGGTGCTCATCATCATAAAGTCACAATTCACCCCTCTCATAGCCAACTGAAATAATATATTTCATATCAACTTGATATGCACACTTCATGGAAAGGCAAGCATGTCCACAAAAGAGAAGAAAGATAGTAATTGGTTTTGATGCATGGATCTGTGTAATGTTAAATTTTATGGTTCTAGTGCCAGCCTTGGTATTGATAGAAATAGAAATGTTAGTACACACGAGATACACATGCTCTTTTCTGAGTTTATGATTGCGCTCTCCTTGTTTACTTTGTGAGAGTAACCTGATACTCAGGGAGGATAGAAATGATAATTTATGTCTATACTGCCTGAATTCATGGAAGTTTGAATAGATTGTCATTGTAATCAAGCTTTCTTAATTTCTTTCCTCAGTTCTTGATACAGCAGGTCAAGAGGAGTTCTCTGCTATGAGGGAGCAATACATGAGGACAGGAGATGGTTTCCTATTAGTCTATTCAGTGACAGACCGGGCTAGCTATGACAACATGAAGTCCTTCCATACACAGATACTCAGGGTCAAAGACAAGTGAGTCAGTCATGAGTGCCATTCACACAGACAAAATACTGTAAAAGTGGAAATTTTCGTGCATTTCGCGCAACCAGAAACTAGCGCAAAAATAAAAGCATGCAAATATTTTTGCTTGTCATATGTTCCAGTAGTTGATATCTTGATTCTGCGGAATTTAAAACATGCGAAACTCTTCTTAACTCAGCTGAGCACGAAAAATTAGTCGTGCGAAAATATCCACTTTTACAGTAGTGGGATGTAGATCATGATCCAAATACTGTACCAAGATATTTTGGAATTTTGTCAAGATGAACAGAAATAATCCCCTAATTGCAGGTCCCGATAATTTGTCAATCAAACTGTGCATGCCCGAAATCTGCTGAAATTGGACCCTCACTTTATTTTTATGAACTGTTGTATATTTTGAATGATGGGATAAAAGATCTTTAAGGAGATTTTTTGCTCCAGCATTCACACACTCGCATAGTGTACAATGCACATTTGTTGTGCTATTTTTTAACCAATGCTCTATTTCATAAATTATTTTGATAATTCTGAAATAATTGCAAGATAATTAGGATTTGTATTGAATGCGGATGGTGCTTTTGGTGAGATTTTTACAGTATTGTATGTCCACACAGCCAAAAATCTGAAGATTGGGATTGCGATGCAAATCCACAAGATATGTGTCCTACTAATTCATGTCAGTGTGAATCTTACTATGGTTCTAATAACTTGATTCATTTCTGTCCATGTATTTGCCCTTGTCCTGCCTCAGTCTATCCTGTAATTCCTGTTCCTCCTTCCTTTTCCACCCCACCCCTCTACACATTCCTACCTCTTTTCCCATCCAAACCAGGGCTCTACATCTTCTCCTTCCCTGTCTCCTGCCTTTCCCCTCCCCTGTCCCTCCCCTGTCAATCCTCCCTGCCCTTCCCCCATCCCACCCTTAGCTCAGTCAGATTATAACCTGACAAGTTGAGAAAAGGAGAGAGAGAGATTTCTCAGGTGGAATTATGGTACTGCTTCATTCTGCCTGCAATGATGTCGTCAGAAAGAGAAACAAATACACATGTTGTGTGCTATGTAGTAGTAGGCCAAGAAGAAAATGATACAGCTATGGAAGAAGCCACCGTGTAGCTTCACCACTCTGACGAAGGCATCACACTATCCAGCATAATGTCCTTTCGTTGTTATGTCACAACTACGATGTTTGGGAATAAGGGGGAAAACCGTCAATTACCTGAGCGGATTTGGTCAATACAGGAAATTACTCCTTTTGTAGACAAAAGATTATTTGACATTGGAAGTTTTGACTCCACAGATACATGGGTCTATGAATATCTGTGTAGCAGATCATTTGACTCAATTATGACTATACAGGAAGAACAACGAAAAAGAATTGTCTTTGTAGGTGTATGAAAGTAAAGTAAATGAAAAAGAATTGTCTTTGTAGGTGTATGAAAGTAAAGTAAATGAAAAAGAATTGTCTTTGTAGGTGTATGAAAGTAAAGTAAATGAAAAAGAATTGTCTTTGTAGGTGTATGAAAGTAAAGTAAATGAAAAAGAATTGTCTTTGTAGGTGTATGAAAGTAAAGTAAATGAAAAAGAATTGTCTTTGTAGGTGTATGAAAGTAAATACAATGAATACCATTTCAGTCTTTCTCCATGAAGCCATAACTAATGTAGAACCAGATTGTCTACAAGCAGACATGTTATGGATATTTTAGATTTTTATCTTCAGTAAACAGAGAGAGAGGGAGAGAGAGGAATAAAGTCTTTTTTTCAGTTTGATCCTCAGTTCAGGGCTTTAACTTTGGATGATCCAAATTTATCTTTGAAGAACAATATATTTGATGCTCAGTATGAAAAGTCAAAGTTCAAGTTGTCATACTATTTGAAATTGCCTGCATCATATTTTGTCATCACCCGTGAATGTAAATGGAACGAGTGAAATGAATTGAATTTGTTCCATGTTAGCTAATTTCTTAAGTAGGTTTTAAACAAATTTTGTTTTATGCCCTCTTAATAAAAGCTTACATAGGGTACTTGATTTATTCCTAACAAACATTTCTCTACATACCACACTGACTTTCTGTTTTCAGAAGAATAAAGAGAAAGTTGAGAATAAAAGACATCTCCCTGGTGCTAATATTTTCCCTTTTTTTCACCGTAGAAAATGAAATTTTCCAGTTTGTGCATAATATTTTGGGTCTAGGGCAATTACCCCCTGGGCAATTACCCCGGACCCTTCCCCTGTCCCTAATCCTAATCCTAATCCTGAAACTAATCCTAACCATAACCCAAACTCCTAACACTAAACCCAACCCTAACCCTAATCTTAACTCTAACCTTACCACTAATCAGTATTTAGCCGGGGGGTAATTGCCCTCTGGGGGTAATTGCCCGGATACGTAATATTTTAGTGTGGAGTAATATAGCATCTCTGTCTAGTGCAATCTCACCATAACAAAGGCTGGTTTCAATAGCTATTCAAAAAGCCAGGTGGATATGCAGCTGTATTACCCTTTCACTCTTCATTTGCATTCTTCAATGTGGAAATCAAATCCTTTCACACATCAATGTGTGTCTCTTCACGGCTTGCACATGAGGTAGATTGAGCTTGATAGAAGATTGTGGTGGTCTGTTTGAATCACCCTACATCTCAAACTTCATTTTCTCTTCTTGAGACCATTTGCCATTTGTACACACATTGTATCTTTGTCTTCCCCTTATAGATTTCTACAGTATAGCTCTTTGTCTTTCTCTTCTAAGAAAATCCCTGTTCTTTCATCTCATTGATCCTTTCAAGTTATTGATCATCACACGGTATTGATCATTTCAAGCTATTGATCATTTCAAGCTGTTGATCATTTCAAGCTATTGATCATTTCAAGCTGTTGATCATTTCAAGCCATTGATCATTTCAAGCTACAAGGTATTGATCATTTCAAGCTGTTGATCATTTCAAGCTATTGATCATTTCATGCTGTTGATCATTTCAAGCTATTGATCATTTCAAGCTGTTGATCATTTCAAGCTATTGATCATTTCAAGCTATTGATCATTTCAAGCCATTGATCATTTCAAGCTATTGATCATTTCAAGCTATTGATCATTTCAAGCTGTTGATCATCTCTAGCTATTGATCATTTCAAGCTATTGATCATTTCAAGCTATTGATCATTTCAAGCTATTGATCATTTCAAGCTATTGATCATTTCAAGCTATTGATCATTTCAAGCCATTGATCATTTCAAGCTATTGATCATTTCAAGCTATTGATCATTTCAAGCTGTTGATCATCTCTAGCTATTGATCATTTCAAGCTGTTGATCATTTCAAGCTATTGATCATTTCAAGCTGTTGATCATTTCAAGCTATTGATCATTTTAAGCTGTTGATCATTTCAAGCTAGTGATCATTTCAAGCTAGTGATCATTCCAAGCTATTGATCATTTCAAGTTATTGATCATTTCCAGCTACTGATCATTTCAAGCTGTTTATCCTGTCAAGTTATTGGTCTTTTAGATTGATTAATCATTTCAAGTTATTGATCATTTCATGTTATATAACGCCTGAAGAAATCCTTGTCATTTGATTGGTTGTTTGACATTGATCATTCAGCCCATTGCACTATGACGTCATCGTCCATGCAATTGTGGTTCCATTTTAATACCGTGCAATTTTGGATCCATACGATTTGGTCCATTGCATGCTTGCTGAGAGCCCGGCAAACTATGTACGCGTGTTAAATGCTTGCGCTTACAGTGTGTGTATGCGACACATAGCGTAAAGCGCTCAGTGAGCACTCTCGCGATCTCAGGTTCTCTCATGTTTCTAAATTAATAAAACACTGAATGACAAGGATATATTTTAGGCGTTATATAAAGCAAAAAATAACTGTTTTTCATTCGTGAAATGGACAGAACATTTCATTCGGTGAAAGATGAAATGTTTGATCCATTCAACTCAGCTGCGTCTCGTTGAATGGATCATTTCATCTTTCACCTCATGAAATATTCCGTCCATTGCACTCATAAACATTCATTATTTGTATACTATATTGATTATTTCATGCTATTGATCATTTGAAGTTGTTGATCATTTCAAGTTATTGATCATTTTAAGCTATTGATCATTTCAAGCTATTGATCATTTTAAGCTATTGATCATTTCAAGCTATTGATAATTTCAAGCTATTGATCATTTCAAGCTATTGATCATTTCAAGCTATTGATCATTTTAAGCTATTGATCATTTCAAACTGTTGATCATTTCAAGCTATTGATCATTTCAAGCTATTGATCATTTCAAGCTATTGATCATTTCAAGCTATTGATCATTTCTAGCTATTGATCATTTCAAGCTGTTGATCATTTCAAGCTATTGATCATTTCTAGCTATCATGATCATTTCAAGCTTTTGATCATTTCAAGCTATTGATCACTTAACAAGCTGTTAATCATTTCAAGTTATCGATCATTTCAAGCTATTGATCATTTCAAGCTTTTGATCATTTCAAGCTATTGATCATTTCAAGCTTTTGATCATGCTTTCCTCTGCATCTCCCTCTTGACAGAGACTCGTATCCTATGATCCTTGTGGCTAATAAGGTGGATCTCGTTCATCAGCGCAAGGTGACAGAAGAGGAGGGGAAGACTCTAGCAGGAGAACTAGGGGTGAGTGAGTGCCTTGTGAAGGGTGCCTGTGGCCATGAGGTGATAATGGCAAACCTTTGACTTTACATGTTGGTTTTACTCTACCTGTAGGTTGATGACACATACAAAAGTTCACAAATTTCTAGTCACTATTACTGATTACCTCACCACCATTGATTAAAAGAGATATGATATGTATGATTGATTGAATGGTGTTCTATCACACGAAATGTAAAAAGGGTGCCTTTTACTATATGCTTCAGTATTAGAAGGGGAAAAAAAATCTTTATACCTTGACATCCTGACTACAAGACCTGAGAAATTTATGATGAGTTGCTGACAGTGACATATGTTGGTAGGATGCAAACCCTTTATGATCATTTCTCCACTGATATGAAAAAACCCCCACAAACAAACATATATATTTTGTTTGTTTGAGGCTTACATGAATATGTTTGCTGAAGTTTGTTCTCTAGTTCAAAGTGTATGAACTCATTGTTCTATCAAATAACCCATTAAAACAACATTTGCTTAGAAAATATGGATATGTGTCATTTTTTCACAATTTAGCAGTATACAAAGTCCAGATATTCCTTGTTGGAATTCTCTGAACTTGAAACTGATAAACCGACCAATTTAACATTTATAATGATGTCTATATTATAGGCTATTTGAAATTCAAATCACCATTGACCCTGCTTCATGAACTTTGCACATTGAAAAGGCTTGCCATGTATCAGATGACACTCCACCAAAGTTGTCTCCCCCACTACTTTTTCAAGCCATAACTCTTCTACAATGATATTTGAGTAAGTGTATTATGTGTATGTTTGTTCTGTGCTTCCATCAATATGAATGCTTTGTTTTCTCTTTTGTCTACAGCATATTCCATACATTGAAACAAGTGCAAAAGATCCTCCCAAGAATATTGATGCAGCTTTCCATGAAGTTGTGAGAGTAATCAGGTTTGTGGTTTCTGTTGTTCAATCTCATATTTACATTATTTCTTGTATGATTATAAGATGTGTTTATACACTCAATGAATCTTGTCATAAAGCAAGAATTGAAGAACAACATTAGAATTAAAGGACAAGTCCACCTTCATATACATGTGGTTTGAGTGAATGCTACAATATTAATAGAACACCTCAGTAAAAGCTTGGGGAAAATCGGACAATCCGTTCAAAAGTTACGAATTTTTAAAGTATCTGCGCAGTCACTGCTGGATGAGAAGACTACTACAGTGTATGATGTCACATGCGTACAACGATGTAAGGAAAATGAAAAGATAATTTCACAAAACTTCACTTTTTGAATAAAGTGCATGTTTCTTTGACTTGTTACTGACGTATGTTAAGGGTATTATTATTCCCTATGCCTTCTGAAAGAGAGAAGTTGAGTGTTCTTTTGTTATGCAAGAAAAGTGACAATATGTTGAATTTTCTTTATTCTTCCTTTATATCGTTGTACACATGTGACATCACTACCTATAGTAGTCTTCTCATTCAGCTGTGACTGAGCAGAAACTTAAAAAATTCATAACTTTTGAACGGATTGTCTGATTTTCCTCAATCTCTCACTGACGTGTTCTACTATTATTGCTGCATTCTTTCAACCCACATGTCTATGAAGGTGAACTTGTCCTTTAATGTTGTTAATTCCATGTTAGTGTACTGCTGAGTGCACAGAGTTGTGTGTTAGTTTGCAGGCAAGAACAGTTTGTATGCATTTCTCTTGTGAATTGTACCAAGAAAGTATATGATTTGGGAATTATTCCAAGAAAATATATAAAACCATGAATTATATTCCTCAATTTTGAAAGCAAGTGTAAATTATCAATGTCTGCAGTTACTAAGATAATTGTGAAAAAACGGCTCAAAATACTGAAAAATTTGTATTTTTCGCGCTGTTGAAATTTTCACGCATTTCGCACAACCAGAAACTAGCACAAAAATAAAGTACGCAAATATTTTTGCTTGCCGTATGTTCCAGTACCTACTGTCTTGATTCCATGGAATCAAAAACATGCAAAATTCTTTTCACTGGGCCGAGCACGAAAAATTTCCACTTTTATAGCAGTCTTTCATACCTTGTTCGGTACAAATTGGTTCAACAGTTTAAGACACGAATATAGCTTGTTTTAGCCAGGCCTTACTCAGGCCTGTGCCTGTTCCATCGTATATTAGCAGATGGTGATAATGAAAAGAATACCCATCCAATGAATGATTTTATGTTTGTGCAGTATTAAAAAAAAAAAAAGGAAAAGGAAAAAGCTAATGATAGTACCAGCAAGAATGAGAGTGACGTGCTATGATAATTGTTGTAAGTTTACTGAGCAGCAATGAGATGCATGCCCGACTTGCTGCCAGATAGTGTACAGTAATGTCAGTCTCATCTATTTTTGTTTCACAGAAAATTACCTGTGGATTCCAGGACAAGTAAGAGGAGGATAAGCAGGAATAGCAGAATAAGACAGACCTGTGTTTTATTGTGACCTGATGCTGGGTGAGAAGAGCAGGAGGATGGTCAGGAGGAAGGCATCTCAAGGGTTGATACCTTGTTTTGAAGACTTCATTCTTTGAAGAGACTCTGGTTTAGGTATACAGGGCAGTATGCATGTCAAGGGATGGATCTATGTAGTCTTAGCAGTGTGTTGTTGGATGCTGCAACAGCACAAGAGAACATGTGTGTGTGTGTGTGTGTGTGTGTGTGTGAGTGTGTGTGTTTGCTTGCTTGTCACTCATTTTCTTTTACCAGTGACATGGTAATTGAAGATGAGCTGTACATCTACTCTCCCAAAACTCCTTGAAATACCCTGAGATGGTAAATTTGTTCAAAGTTACTAGTAGATGATTGTGATTTCTTGATTTAATGCCATGAAATTACTTTCAGGTAACTGGTATCTCCTTAACAAGGATGAATTCAAACATCTACAACATCTACAGTGTATCTGGAAAATACTTAACATTTTCTGCCATTTATTTGCAACATGGATGGATGGATGGCTGATGTCACATATTCAACAAGAAAAGTGTTCTGCAAACATAATTTACTTTAATATGTGCCCATCAAAGTAATTAAGCTGTGCAATGTACAACTCCCTCATTCAATATAATGAATGTTATCAATTCTAGTTAAGGCTTTTATGTTTTTAAATTTGAAGAAAAGTGTTTTTTTTTTTTAAAGAAAAGTAAGTTTGTATATATTGATAGGCCGTAAGTAGATCATTTTTTTATGTCATTTTGTAATACCCAAGGAATGGTATATCATTGTGTATTAAACCAGACCAGGGGTAAATCAGTTGACATGTGTTACAAAAACAAAATAGAGTAAGAGCCTCATGTATTAAAGGAACCAAAAGTTTATCAATACACATCAAATGTTCATCCTCCATGGTGACCTCAGAGGTTCAGACTCTTGACCTTCCCTCCTGTCCTCTCCTCTGTCACTGCTGAAACTTATATATTGAATATTTCAAGGTTTCGTAAGTATGCTGAGGGCTGCCACCTTTTGTTTTCTCTTCCACCACTTTACTTCAAAATCAGCTCTTCCTTCCCTTCATCCATCTGTCCAGGGAGGTGGGAACCTCCCCGATCTGTCCAACCTCTCCCACCAGCTCAAATCGTTCTAGCTGCTGATCTTCCCATTATTGTTTGTAAGTCTACAGAGTGGCATCCCCAGCAAGAAAACAAGAAACAATGAAGAGAGAGAGAGAGAGAGAGAGAGAGAGAGAGAGAGAGTGAGTTGAACAAGGCTACTATTCTCTGCACAGGGCTTTAAGAATCCCATTCCTATTTTATAGCTTCCATGGTAATGACACAAGTTTGGAAGATCTGGGTGGCAGTATGTGAAAATCAAGTATTGTCATACTTTGTATCATGAATACCAAACTACATAGGAAAGATTGCCTGATAAATAACAACTTACATAAATAGAACAAAAGACATTAAATTGAAGAACACTATAAAGGAGAAAAGTGAATGCCTTGATTTTTCACTTCAAGGACAATAATTTCCACTGCCCTGAGTGATGGTGTGTATGGAGCATGTCTTCATAGAGAAATGTAGTCTTAATCCTGATAATTATGTTAAGTGATCAGCATAGTAAAAATATTCACCATAATATAAAGTGTTATGTAATTTATTTAATTTTGTGCAGACTGTATTGGCTATCAAGTCTCTACTGTGTCCTGAGAAGCTGCCATTGCATCCATAGCCTAAGGAAGAGGAAACATTTAGCTTGCTTTGTGGACAGCCTACCATGGGGTATACTATCATGAGCATTGTGGTCAGTCATTTTCATTAGGATGGTGTTAAACAGTCAATTACAAAATACAATGCAGCTGAAGTTGATTATTTCAACTGAAGTCAGCTTATGTGAGGTTCACTTAACAGAAAAAAAAAAACCCCAACAACACCAAACGCACGAGAATATGAAGAATCATGATACTATTTAAAATATGATAGGGTCTGAATATGATTATCATCTTCCTTTCCTATCATCTTGCAGTAAGGGTTTACATGTACGTGTATCTTGTTTGACTGCTTCTTATGACAACCTTCAGTTATATTTATGATCTCAAAACATGCATGCATATATTAGTTGAGGACAGAGCTGTTGTTTGTGAGGCACAGATCATAGATGTGTGTTTGTTAGTGGCCATCACTGTGGATTGGCTTTCTTCCCCCTTTGCCTTGTACCTTTGTTTGTTTGTTTGTTTGTTTTTTTTTCCTGAAGGTGGTGTATGTGAATCACAGTGAGGTGCTGGCACCTTGCATTGGAAACTCCACCAATAATGCTGTCCTACATAGCTAGAATCACAATAGTTTTATTCAGTCTTCACTCTCAAACAAGCTAAACTCATTCACCCTGTGTTTAACACAGGGCAGCTATAGTATGTGAGTTTTATAGGAAGAATAGAAGGTAAAGGATATCAGCAAATAATCATGTGACCTAGAGATGACCTAGAGGTCATTCAACCTTGACATTGACATGCATGTCAGCTTAATGTCATTCTTGCTACCTGTAGTTGGGATGCTGTGTGCATGCTTAAGTGTATTTTGTCCGAATTTCATTCCCCCAAAAAAAATATGCTACCCTCCGGTTTATATGAAGGGGATACCAACCTCAATGAAAAAGGAAGAAGAGTTTCTAGCCATGTATGACAGCTGCTTGATTTCTTTAATTAGTATCATTGTTATTCTGCATGATGAACCCAACCTTTTTTCCTGTTGTACATATGAATTGTGAAAAAATGTTAGGTCTGTGAAAATAACTTTGAAATTGTGAAAAGTTACACATGGCCTTTTGAGGAAGTATCATCTGTTTGATGTATAACATTACAATGGTTAGTCTTAATTCAAGTTGTTTGATGGTGTAAGTTTCAAGAAATGCATCTCACAGGATGCATCTCATATGGAATGGCTGTATCATAAGATCTTCACAAATGAAAGATTTGTTTGAGTACAAGGAATACTCCTATGTCACATCTCAAGGTACCATTTGATTGTAGCGTATCAAGTATTATGATTTGTATTATGTTGGTGACCATGAATATCAAATATTTATATATTGGAAGAAGAAGAGAGTATGCATAACTATTTGATCCAAGTCTTTTTGGTCATTTTATTGTATATTATTTTAGTAATGTACTGGTGCTTTTCTATTCAAAATTTGACATGCTATGTTTTTGATAAAGCCTATACCACCTAGTTTCTTCTATGTTTTATTGTTTGAATGCTACTGTACCAGCCACATTTTAAATGGATGTTATGATATGCAATATAAGTGCTTTGCTATTTAATGTGTTTCAGCTTGTAAGATACTCTGAATATAGCTACTTATTTAAAGTATTTTATATGTATTTGATTTTATGAATCCATTTGCATGCAAAGTGGAAATGCTTTTATTCAGCAGACATTGATTTTGTTCTTGTAGTGCCAGATTGTGATGTTTCCTTTTTATGCCAAGTGAGATTAAAATATTTCTCTATTATAGAATTGATCTTAAATTTTGAAAAGTTAGGAAAAGTACACAGTGTATCTCAGCTTCAAACTTGATCCTGCTCTTTTCCTCAGGAGTACAACTCAGCCTGAATAGTAGTTACTGTCATGTCTGATACGACTAAATTCAATTTGAGTGGGAAATCTTTTAACTTTTACCTCTATCATTTCGACTTTGTTTTCTGACAACCTATAATGTATGAAGCTACACTGTAGTAGTCACTAAAGTTTGAGTCCATTTATTGTACCATTAGAAGAGATTTACGTGATATCAAATCATCCAGTAAATGTCATACAGTCTATGCATACAGCAATACTAAGCTTACATACCATATGCACATTTAGTTTGATATGCTTGTCTAACCTCCGCCACCAATCCTTGCTGTATGGTACTAGTACCAGTTTGATGCAAATGAAAGTTAATGTACGAGAAACTTTCACTGAGCAGAGTTTGGGTAAAATCCATCTTCTCTCCCTGTGAAAAACCTGTTAGTGTTGAGAGAGAAAGGTGAATCAGTCTTCATCGGCTGCCCACTGGGTTACTGTAAAACATGATATATCGCGGCAAGAAAATTTCGCAAATTGGAGCCGACGGCCTTTCTCGCAGCATGAAATTTTCCTGACTTGCCACTGGCATCTAATGCTTAAATTGTGTAGGCAAGAACTTTTGCGTGCATTTTAATTTCACGAATGTTTGCCGCTCGCAAAATTCGCGAAATTGAAATGCACGCGAACATTCCTCATTTTACAGTACATTTAAAAACCAGTAGTAGTGCAGTCCTGGTTGAATGAAATTACCCATATGCAAACATGTGATTAAAACATACACTCAGCGGAAACGTGTGACTCCAGTCAAGTTTCTTTGCCTGTGTATGTAAGTATAGAGATATTAGAAAGTGATAAAGCTGTCCACAATTTGTTACAGGGATTCCCGAATACGTATATCATAGAAGGGCCATTGCATGGTATCCTCAAGCTGCTGAGTCTTTTAATAACAGCAAATGACCCACTGCTCCTGTGCTTTCAAACATATTTGATACAGTGTTCAAAACCAGTGCTTTAACTTTCCCATGTTCACTTTAAGTAGGCTGCTGAGATTGTGAAATGCAGGTGGTTACTGCCAATTTCTGACTTGTAAAGCAATACCATTTAATGTCTAGTCTAGTTGTACAGGGAATGACTTTTAGTGTTGTAAAATAAGTGAATCCTGTCCATGGTAAGGAAAGAATGAAAACTACAAACATGCAGAGGATACAGTCACATTTTAACCATAGTACTGACTTTCTAGTTCTTTACCACTGTTTCAACTCCTCCAATTGGTAACTAATCATATTATATATATGAAGAGATGAAGAGGATAATGCCCTGGTTTCCTTCATGAATTGTAGATAAACAGCACTCTGTCAGCAGCCATACGAAAGAAGACGAAAGATAAGCTGAAATTTTGGCAAGAGAATAAAATATCAAATTTTGATAATCAAAATTGGTACAAAAAGCACCCATACCTCTTTGTATGGTGTCCCATTGTGCTTGCAGTTTTTATGTTGTTTGCTTGTTTGTTTTGTTTTGCTTCTTTCAGACAGATTTTATTTTTGTTCATGTGCGAATAAGGAATTTAAAGCTTTTAAGGTTTGCTCCTTCTTTTGATGAATGGAACTTGTTGAAAACACTGAACCAATCTATGGCAATACCTCTTTAAATTGATTTTCTTGTCAAAAGTGTCCAAGAGCATTGGTAGCTGTCGGCCAATCTTTGTAAAAATACCTATCCAAGTTACCTGACATACAGTAGCTGCTAACCAAGCACCATTCTCTCTACAGGCAATAGGGGGATAACATGTTCTCTAGTGAATGTGCCATCTTCAACCTTTATAGTCTATCTTTACTTGAAGTTAACAGTGAATGTAGAATTTTAGGCAGAAATACATGTGTAATAAAATAAACGAGAAAAACAAAAGAATTACAGTGTGTAACATGATAGTGGTAATTCAACATAATGTTTTAAAGTTTATGTAAGTTGTAGACACACTGAGGACTGCCATGCATGGTATGTAGTGAAGCACAGAGGGTATACGTGTAGTTGGTTCATTAGTCGGAATGTACAGCGTGTATAATTGTAAAAACTCAGAAGTTACTGAGAGGATCTATGCTGGTATTGGTACCAAATTCTGATGTTGATAAAAAAGATTGATGATATGACACACATCATCATCTTCATTTGGAATCTAGAGTTCTATAAGCTGTTGTTTCATTAGTCTTTAGAAGGCAGTTCCTAATGTAGATATTACAATACATGTACAGTATTGGGAAGTGAAATTATTGGAAGGGAAGTCACATTGAAAAGATTTATCACCTTATCCCTACAACGTTGAGGACATCTTTTTGCAGCTTCCCAACTTCATCTTTTATGTTATCTTTCCAAACCTTTTCCTCCCTTTCCTACACATTTCTGTACCACAACTTCCTCAACTATTTAGTTCATTTAGGGTATTTTTTCTGTAAAAGAAAGGCAGCAGGCTACAACGGTAATAGTAGGTATGCTGCAAGCTCTTGGTTCAATATGTATGTGATGCCGCATTGTTTATCACTGAAGGTTGTGAGATTTAATCAAGATCTTCTTCCCTCTGTTTGAAATGATGATAAATGTCAGTTCGTGTTGGAGCTGATGATCTCATCACTATGAGTTACATCTGCACCAGATGGACAAAAATCAAAAGTTTTATCAAGTTTTGATCTCTAATATGGGAAGAGTTACTGTATTTCTTGCCAGTATGTTTACAATCCCCGATCTTGTCTGAAAGAAAAATCAGATATTCTTGTAAAAATGATTGTCATGTCTGTTCAATGTGTCTCATAGTAGACAGGTTCTATTCTGGTACAGTGCTTTCGCGTTATGACGAACACTGTCATAATGAAATACCGGTTACAACGAAGTAAAAATTCAGGCCGCAACATTATCCACTCTATGTATTTTCATTGTTTATTTGTTTGGCTATAACAAAATTTGAATAAAATGAAAGACTTTGTTATAACCGGAGTGCACTGAAATGCAGAACTCTGTCCATGATGTCATTTAATGGCCATCAAAGGGAATCCAGATGCATAGATTCATGAAACAGGCGATGTTCATTACAGGTGTAGGTTTTTGGATTTTGTCTGAATAGCATATTAAAATTATGCCTCATTGGGTAACACACATTAATTCAGGGTTTCTATTTGGACTGCAGCCAGTGGCAGAACTTCTCAGACTCGAGTCTCTTCAGTCTCAATGAGGAGCTGCACTAGGTGTGGAGGGCAAATTCCTTGTACTTTCTAAACTCTACTGCATCAGTGGTTTGACAGGAGGGGGGGGGGGGGGGTTCACATTAAAGGAATGTAAAAAAAAAGGTGGATCCATTGGAAATTACTATCTAAAAGAGGTATAACACATTTTTTTTTGACAAGGCACTTCAAGAAAAGAGGGCTTCCCCTAGCATGTTATCTTTACAAGACATTCCAACACATATTTTGTAATGAACCAATACAATACATACACATGTCTACTTTTATCTTTTAGTTACAATGGATAGGGTGGAAACCACAGGTATCTTTCCAGATAGGCAAGTCTTCATTATGTAATAAACATTTGTATTGAAAAATATATTTGGATAATGTGTAGATTAGGACAAGATACCAGTAATGTTTAGTGATGCACTGTATGGTCAATTTGTAATGTTTGCTGATTTTTTTTTTTTTTTTTTTTTTTTTTTTTAAATCCATTCTTCCTGCCATTACGCTTTTTAACCTTTGCTGCCATCAGTGTGTTTGGTTTCTTCACTTCCTTGGGAAGTGGAGGGTGAACTTTTTACGCTCCATAATGGCTTCAGCTTGGACTAGACTCATACTGTATTAAGACTTGTAGTTAACCTTTCTTCCATTAGAAACATTTTGTATCTGATATGAAGAAAATATGATTTGGTTGATCGAACATTCCTGTGGAATTGAACACCCCAGTTGTACGCTGCCACTTTCCTTTCTCAAATGTAAAGTTATGCATTGCAATAACACATCTCAATGTTTTAAAAAAAGTGAGTGGCCATACCTAATTATGTAGCGATCATTGCTGAAATGATATAAGATGTGGATTTCAGTGATACCGCTTGTCCAGAATATCTGGACCTTTGTTTCCATGTTGCATGTTTGTGTTTGCTTGTCTGTATTTCCAAGACTGTTTTGTATAAAAAGAATGTTGTTACATGGCACTTGTCATAAGTGAATAAAGATTCTACTTCAGAGAAATTAGAAAGATAAATTCAACAAGTCGTGACAGGTGTGTTGTGTGTGTGTATTCATGTTGCTCCAAGTCTGTTGGAATACATTGCCTGAAGGCAGTGTGATTTCTATACATTTGTGTGACATTAGTTTTTATTTTTCATAATTTGTACTGTAAATTATGATATTTTAGTGGCACAAAATTTTTGCGAATTGGAGCCGATGGCCTTTTTCACAGCATGGAAGTGTTGTGAAGTGCCTCTGGCATTCAATGCATACAATGCATATAGTGTAGACGAGAGCCTTCACATGCATTTTAATCTCGCAAATCTTGGCTCTTGCAAAATTCACGAAATTAAAATGCACACGAACATTTGTTTTACAGTATTTTATTGAAGGTTGGCAGTAAGTTCTAACTTGGTATAACTGAGAGCATACCTTTGATCTGGAGAAGGTAGTATTGTTCCATACACAGCAAATGAAATACTGAAATGAAATAAATAATAAGCAACATTTCTGTACCAACTTGATTTAAAAACTGTAAGAGAAATGAAGGGCTTTTCATCAGGCTTGGGGAAGGGACTAGGGGTGTGTGTGTGAAGAACTGCACAAGACTGGTTGGAGGACAGAGAAGGCTGAAGGCTGCCACTTCAGTTGGCAGACATGCACAGTGACAGCAGAATACGGAGCTGAAGAAGACTAAATGTTTGTTTTTGTTTTGTTTTTACTTAAAAAAACAACATTGTGATGCAACTCGGGCAGTACAAATTGGTTATTGCTTACACAGATTTCAAAAGATTCACTTTGAAATAAGAAAATGCAAAAGTCTTGTGACAAGAGTCGAATGACAATTGGACAATCAGAAAATGGAAAAAAAAAAATTCAAGTACTCCAACAATAGCGAACTTTAGATCTGTGATGCGGACGACAACAGTTGCATTGACCGTTCTCTCTCCCCTGTGTCATGTTGCAAAGTAGCTTTAGACTTTGGGGAGACAGAGCCTATACAACGTAAAATAGTGCTCCCATGCACTGTCATAATGGCATCAAGTAGCTCTCTGCATTGTGAATTTGAGCGGAAGCTAAAATGGCCCAGAACCATCATGAAATCTCAGACAAATGGAGATCGATTTTGATAAACGGTCTTGCACATGTAGAACATTTTTTTTTCCCCCTGCAATATCCATGTCGCAGATCTAAAGCTCCCTGATACAAAGACATGAGGAAGTAGACTGTTTCGAAGGGACGGTACGAATACTTCGATAAAAATCTCTACAAAAATCTGTTTGACAGTGAAATGTGACATTCAATTTGTAGATTTACCAAAGTGTGTTTAACAAGCACACATCTCAGTGACCCATTTCAGAAAAGTCACTAAAATCTTGGGCTATTGTACATGTATATGATAAATGTGTTTGATCCCGACCAAATTCAAATTTTACTCTCACATCAAAACAGCTGATTTGGATTGATCTTGCTCTGAAAAGTATCCCAAATGTGCTGCAACATGAAATATGCAGGAAAAAGGAGGAGAAAAAGAGCAAAAGAGAAATGTGCAGGTACAAATCAGTTTCAATCACATAACAGTGTGAAGCCTTTAAAAATTTTGCCAA